>NC_061510.1:82797418-82939619 GCF_022539505.1 Lolium rigidum
GAAGCAAACACTTGTGTGAAGCTGTGCATTGATTCCTACATACTTGCATATTGCACTTGTTATATTACTTTACATTGACACTATCCATGAGATATACATGTTATAAGTTGAAAGCAACCGCTGAAACTTAATCTTCCTTTGTGTTGCTTCAATACCTTTACTTTGATTTATTGCTTTATGAGTTAACTCTTATGCAAGACTTATTGATGCTTGTCTTGAAGTACTATTCATGAAAAGTCTTTGCTTTATGATTCATTTGTTTACTCATGTCATTACCATTGTTTTGATCGCTGCATTCATTACATATGTTTACAATAGTATGATCAAGATTATGATGGCATGTCACTCCGAAATTATCCTTGTCATCGTTTACCGCTCGGGACGAGCGAGAACTAAGCTTGGGGATGCGATACGTCTCCGACGTATCGATAATTTCTTATGTTCCATGCTACATTATTGATGATATCTACATGTTTTATACACATTATATGTCGTATTTACGCATTTTCCGGCACTAACCTATTAACAAGATGCCGAAGAGCCAGTTCGTTGTTTTACCGCTGTTTTTGGTTTCGAAATCCTAGTAAGGAAATATTCTCGGAATTGGACGAAATCAACGCCCAGGGTCCTATTTTTGCACGAAGCTTCCAGAAGACCGAAGGGGAAAGGAAGTGGGGCCACGAGGCGCCGCCACACTAGGGCGGCGCGGCCCTGGCCGCGCGGCCCTAGCGTGTGGGGCCCTCGTGTGGCCCCCCGCGTTGCCCTTCCGCCTACTTAAAGTCTTCGTCGCGAAACCCTCTGTACCGAGAGCCACGATACGGAAAACCTTCCAGAGACGCCGCCACCGCGAATCCCATCTCGGGGGATTTAGGAGATCGCCTCCGGCACCCTGCCGGAGAGGGGAATCATCTCCCGGAGGACTCTTCATCGCCATGATCGCCTCCGGAGTGATGAGTGAGTAGTTCACCCCTGGACTATGGGTCCATAGCAGTAGCTAGATGGTCGTCTTCTCCTAATTGTGCTTCATTGTTGGATCTTGTGAGCTGCCTAACATGATCAAGATCATCTATCTGTAATACTATATGTTGTGTTTGTCGGGATCCGATGGATAGAGAATACTATGTTATGGTGATTATCAATCTATTACTTATGTGTTGTTTATGATCTTGCATGCTCTCCGTTATTAGTAGAGGCTCTAGCCAAGTTTTTGCTTTTAACTCCAAGAGGGAGTATTTATGCTCGATAGTGGGTTCATGCCTCCATTGATATCTGGGAAAGTGACAGAAAGTTCTAAGGTTGTGGATGTGCTGTTGCCACTAGGGATAAAACATTGATGATATGTATAAGGATGTAGTTGTTGATTACATTACGCACCATACTTAATGCAATTGTCTGTTGCTTGCAACTTAATATCGGAAGGGGTTCGGATGATAACTCTGAAGGTGGACTTTTTAGGCATAGATGCATGCTTGGATAGCGGTCTATGTACTTTGTCGTAATGCCTCGATTAAATCTCACTATATTTATCATATCATGTATATGCATTGTTGTGCCCTTTTCTATTTGTCAATTGCCCGACTGTAATTTGTTCACCCAACATGCTTTTATCTTATGGGAGAGACACCTCTAGTGATGGTGCGTAATGTAATCAACACAAATATCCTTAGACAAAGCATCAATGTTTTATCCCTAGTAGCAACAGCACATCCACAACCTTAGAACTTTTCATCACTCGTCCTGCATTTAATGGAGGCATGAACCCACTATCGAGCATAATTACTCCCTCTTGGAGTTACAAGTATCAACTTGGCAGAGCCTCTACTAGCAACGGAGAGCATGCAAGAACATAAACAACACATATATGATAGATTGATAATCAACTTAACATAATATTCTATATTCATCGGATCTCACCAAACACAACATGTAGCATTACAAATAGATGATCTTGATCATGTTAGGCAGCTCACAAGATCTATAACAATGAAAGCACAAGTGATACGTCTCCAACGTATCGATAATTTCTTATGTTCCATGCTACTTTATTGATGATACCTACATGTTTTATGCACATTATATGTCATATTTATGCATTTTCTGGAACTAACCTATTAACAAGATGCCGAAGAGCCGATTCTTGTTTTCTGCTGTTTTTGGTTTCAGAAATCCTAGTAAAGAAATATTCTCGGAATTGGACGAAACTTTCGCCCGGGGTCCTATTTTTGCACGAAGCTTCCGGAAGACCGAAGACCTAACGAAGTGGGGCCACGAGGCAGCCGGGGGGTGGCCGGCGCGGCCCAGGCCACGGCGCGCCGACCTATCCCCTGGGCCCTCGTGTGGCCCCTCGCGTTGACCCTCCGCCTACTTAAAGCTTCGTCGCGAAAACCCCGATGCGAGAGCCACGATACGGAAAACCTTCCGGAGACGCCGCCGCCGCGAATCCCATCTCGGGGGATTCGGGAGATCGCCTCCGGCACCCTGCCGGAGAGGGGATTCATCTCCCGGAGGACTCTACACCGCCATGGTCGCCTCCGGAGTGATGAGTGAGTAGTTCACCCCTGGACCATGGGTCCATAGCGAGTAGCTAGATGGTCGTCTTCTCCTTGTTGTGCTTCATTGTTAGATCTTGTGAGCTGCCTAACATGATCAAGATCATCTATATGTAATTCTATATGTTGTGTTTGTCGGGATCCGATGGATAGAGAGTACTATGATTATGGTGATTATCAATCTATTGTTCATGTGTTGTTTATGATCTTGCATGCTCTCCGTTACTAGTAGAGGCTCTGGCCAAGTTTTTACTCTTAACTCCAAGAGGGAGTATTTATGCTCGATAGTGGGTTCATGCCTTCATTGACACACGGGACGGTGACGAGAAAGTTCTAAGGTTGTGATGTCTTGTTGCCACTAGGGATAAAACATTGATGCTATGTCTAAGGATGTAGTTGTTGATTACATTACGCACCATACTTAATGCAATTGTACTGTTGCTTTGCAACTTAATGCTGGAGGGGTTCGGACGATAACTCTGAAGGTGGACTTTTTAGGCATAGATGCGGTTGGATGGCGGTCTATGTACTTTGTCGTAATGCCCAATTAAATCTCACTATATTTACCATGTCATGTATATGCATTGTTATGCCTTTCTCTATTTGTTAATTGCCCGATCGTAATTTGTTCACCCAACATGCTTTTATCTTATGGGAGAGACACCTCTAGTGAGCTGTGGACCCCGGTCCTATTCTTTACATAGCATACAATCTACTTGTTTTACTTGTTTTCTTTGCAAACATCTTCCACTCGATACGTTTAATCCTTTGTTACGGCAAGCCGGTGAGATTGACAACCTCATCTGTTTCGTTGGGGCAAAGTACTTTGGTTGTGTTGTGCGGGTTCCTAGTTGGCGCCGGAATCCCTGGTGTTGCGCCGCATCACATTTCGCGACCATCAACCTTCAACGTGCTTCTTGGCTCCTACTTGGTTCGATTAAACCTTGGTTTCTTTACGAGGGAAAACTTGCTACTGTGCGCATCATACCTTCCTCTTGGGGTTCCCAACGAACGTGTGAGTTACACGCCATCAAGCATAATTTTACGGCGCCGTTGCCGGGGAGATCAAGACACGCTGCAAGGGAGTCTCCACTTCTCAATCTCTTTACTTTGTTTTTGTCTTGCTTTATTTTATTTACTACTTTGTTTGCTGCACTAAATCAAAACACAAAAAAATTAGTTGCTAGTTTTACTTTATTTATTGTCTTGCTCTCTATATCAAAAACACAAAAAAATTAGTTACTTGCATTTACTTTATCTAGTTTGTTTTATTTACCGTTGCTAAAATGAATACCCCTGAAAATACTAAATTGTGTGACTTCACAAATGCAAATAATAATGATTTCCTATGCACACCTATTGCTCCACCTGCTACTACGAGCAGAATTCTTTGAAATTAAACCTGCTTTACTAAATCTTGTTATGAGAGAACAATTTTACGGTGTTAGTTACGATGATGCTTGCTGCCCATCTCAATAATTTTGTTGAACTTTGTGAAATGCAAAAGTATAAAGATGTAGATGGTGATATTATTAAATTGAAAGTGTTTCCTTTCTCATTAAGAGGAAGAGCTAAAGATTGGTTGCTATCTTTGCCTAAGAATAGTATTGATTCATGGACTAAATGCAAGGATGCTTTTATTGGTAGATATTATCCTCCCGCTAAAATTATATCTTTGAGAAGTAGCATAATGAATTTTAAACAATTAGATACTGAACATGTTGCTCAAGCTTGGGAGAGAATGAAAACTTTGGTAAAGAATTGCCCAACCCATGGATCGACTACTTGGATGATCATCCAAACCTTCTATGCGGGACTAAATTTTTCTTCGCGGAATTTATTGGATTCAGCTGCTGGAGGTACCTTTATGTCCATCACATTGGGGGCGGCTACAAAACTTCTTGATAATATGATGATAAATTACTCTGAATGGCACACGGAAAGAGCTCCACAAGGTAAGAAGGTAAATTCTGTTGAAGAAACCTCTTCCTTGAATGATAAGATTGATGTGATTATGTCTATGCTTGTGAATGGTAGATCTAATGTAGATCCAAATAATGTTCCTTTAGCTTCATTGGTTGCTCAAGAAGAAAATGTTGATGTGAATTTCATTAAAAATAATAATTTCAACAACAATGCTTATAGGAACAACTACGGTAATAACTATAGGCCATATCCTTCTGCTAATGGTAATGGTTATGGTAATTCTTATGGGAATTCTTACAATAATAATAGGAATGTACCCTCTGGTCTTGAAGCCATGCTTAAAGAATTTATTAGTACACAAACTGCTTTTAACAAATGCTGTTGAGGAAAAGCTTGATAAAATTGATACTATTGCTTCTAGAGTTGATAGGCTTGCCTCGATGTTAATCTTTTAAAATTGAAAGTTATGCCTAATAATGATATTGATAATAAGATTACTACTACAGCAAATGCCATCCAAGTTAGAATTAATGAGAATATAAGATTAATGGCTGAGTTGCGAGCTAGGTGGGATAGAGAAGAAAATGAAAAACTAGCTAAAGAGAATAATGTAGCTAAAGTTTGGACTATTACCACCACTAGTAATGCTAATTCTTCACATGTTGCTGCACCTCCTACTATCAATGGTAAAATGATTGGTGTTGGCAATGTTTCTACTCCTAGTGCAAAGCGAACAAAACTGCACTGAAATTGCTAAAGCTGCTGAAGCTGCTTGTGATAAAGCTGCTGAAATTTTTTCCAACCTTGGGAACAATGATCCCATTGCTGTAGCTCATAATGATTTAGATTTTGATGATTGCCACATCTCTGAAGTTATAAAGTTCTTACAAAAACTTGCTAAAAGTCCTAATGCTAGTGCTATAAATTTAGCCTTTACAAAACATATTACAAATGCTCTCATAAAAGCTAGAGAAGAGAAACTAAAACTTGAAACTTCTATTCCTAGAAAGTTAGAGGATGGTTGGGAGCCCATCATTAAAATGAAATTCAATGACTTTGAATGTAATGCTTTATGTGATCTTGGTGCAAGTATTTCGTTATGCCTAAAAAGATTTATGATATGCTTGACTTGCCACCATTGAAGAATTGTTATTTGGATGTTAATCTTGCCGATAATGTTAAAAAGAAACCTTTGGGGAGGATTGATAATGTGCATATTACGGTTAACAATAACCTTGTCCCCGTTGATTTTGTTGTCTTGGATATCGAATGCAATGCATCTTGTCCAATTGTGTTGGGAAGACCTTTTCTTCGAACTGTTGGTGCTTGTTATTGATATGAGGGAAGGTAATATTAAATATCAATTTCCTCTCAAGAAAGGTATGGAACACTTCCCTAGAAAGAGAATGAAGTTGCCTTTTGATTCTATTATTAGAACAAGTTATGATGTTGATGCTTCTACTCTTGATGTTACTTGATTTGCACTTTACTGCGCCTAGGCTGAAAGGCGTTAAAGAAAAGCGCTTATGGGAGACAACCCATGTTTTTACCTACAGCAATTTTTTTGTTTTGTTGAGTCTTGGAAGTTGTTTACTACTGTAGCAACCTCTCCTTATCATGTTTTTGTGCCAAGTAAAGTTTCTATGTCAAAGTTGATGTTATATTTGGGATCGCTGCGCAGAAACAGCATTGCTGTCTGTCACGAATCTGGGCACAGTTCCCTGTAGAAAATTCGAAAAAATCTGCCAATTTACGAGCGTGATCCTCAGATATGTACGCAACTTTCATTAGTTTTGAGTTTTTCCATTTGAGCAAGTCTGGTGCCATTACTAAATTCGTCTTTACGGACTGTTCTGTTTTTGACAGATTCTGCCTTTTATTTCGCATTGCCTCTTTTGCTATGTTGGATTTATTTCTTTGATCCATTAATGTCCAGTAGCATTATGCAATGTCCAGAAGTGAAAATAATGATTGTGTCACCTCTGAATGAGTGAATTATTAATTGTGCACTAACCCTCTAATGAGTTTGCTTGAAGTTTGGTGTGAAGGAAGTTTTCAAGGGTCAAGAGAGGAGAATGATATACTATGATCAAGAGGAGTGAAAGCTCTAAGCTTGGGGATGCCCCCGTGGTTCACCCCTGCATATTTTAAGAAGACTCAAGCGTCTAAGCTTGGGGATGCCCAAGGCATCCCCTTCTTCATCGACAACATCATCGGGTTCCTCCCCTGAAACTATATTTTTATTCAATCACATCTTGTATTCTTTGCTTGGAGCGTCGGTTTGTTTTCGTTTTTGTTTTTGTTTGAATAAGATGGATCCTAGCATTCACTTTGTGGGAGAGAGACACGCTCCGCTGTTGCATATGGACACATGTGTCCTTAGGCTTTACTCATAATGTTCAAGGCGAAGTTTCTTCTTCGTTAAATTGTTATATGGTTGGAATTGGAAAATGCTACATGTAGTAATTCTAAAATGTCTTGGATAATGTGATACTTGGTAATTGTTGTGCTCATGATTAAGCTCTTGCATCATATGCTTTGCACCCATTAATGAAGAAATACATAGAGCTTGCTAAAATTTGATTTGCATATTTGGTTTCTCTAAGGTCTAGATAATATCTAGTATTGAGTTTTGAACAACAAGGAAGACGGTGTAGAGTCTTATAATGTTTACAATATGTCTTTTATGTGAGTTTTGCTGCACTTGTTCATCCTTGAGTTTGCTTCAAATAACCTTGCTAGCCTAAACCTTGTATCGAGAGGGAATACTTCTCATGCATCCAAAATCCTTGAGCCAACTACTATGCCATTTGTGTCCACCATACCTACCTACTACATGGTATTTCTCCGCCATTCCAAAGTAAATTGCTTGAGTGCTACCTTTAAAATTCCATCATTCACCTTTGCAATATATAGCTCATGGGACAAAATAGCCTTAAAAACTATCGTAGTATTGAATATGTACTTATGCACTTTATATTTTATTAAGTTGCTTGTTGTGCGATAACCATGCTTACGGGGAACGCCATCAACTATTGTTGAATATCATGTGAGTTGCTATGCATGTCCGTCTTGTCCGAAGGTCTATCATTTTAGTGGTTGGAGCATGCAAAATTGTTAGAGAAGAACATTGGGCCGCTAACTAAAGCCATGAACCATGGTGGAAGTTTCAGTTTTGGACATATATCCTCAATCTCATATGAGAATAATAACTTTGCTACATGCTTATGCATTTAAGAGGAGTCCATTATCTGTTGTCCATGTTGTCCCGGTATGGATGTCTAAGTTGAGAATAATCAAAAGCGAGAAATCCGAAATGCGAGCTTTCTCCTTAGACCTTTGTACGGGCGGCATGGAGGTACCCCTTTGTGACACTTGGTTGAAACATGGCATGCGAAGATCCGGTAGTCCAAGTTAAGTAGGACGAGGTGCGGGCACTATTAGTATACTATGCATGAGGCTTGCAACTTGTAAGATATAATTTTCATAACTCATATGCTTTATTACTACCGTTGACAAAATTGTTTCATGTTTTCAAAATAAAAGCTCTAGCACAAATACAGCAATCGATGCTTTCCTCGTTGAAGGACCATTCTTTTACTTTTATTGTTGAGTCGGTTTACCTATCTCCTTCCACCTTAAGAAGCAAACACTTGTGTGAACTGTGCATTGATTCCTACATATTTGCATATTGCACTTGTTATATTACTTTATGTTGACAATATCCATGAGATATACATGTTACAAGTTGAAAGCAACCGCTGAAACTTAATCTTCCTATGTGTTGCTTCAACACCTTTACTTTGATTTATTGCTTTATGAGTTAACTCTTATGCAAGACTTATTGATGCTTGTCTTGAAGTACTATTCATGAAAAGTCTTTGTCATATGATTCACTTGTTTACTCATGTCATTACCTTTGCTTTGATCGCTGCATTCATTACATATGTTTACAAATAGTATGATCAAGATTATGATGGCATGTCACTTCGAAATTATCTTTGTTATCGTTTTACCTGCTCGGGACGAGCGAGAACTAAGCTTGGGGATGCTGATACGTCTCCAACGTATCGATAATTTCTTATGTTCCATGCTACTTTATTGATGATACCTACATGTTTTATGCACATTATATGTCATATTTATGCATTTTACGGAACTAACCTATTAACAAGATGCCGAAGAGCCGATTCTTGTTTTCTGCTGTTTTTGGTTTCAGAAATCCTAGTAAAGAAATATTCTCGGAATTGGACGAAACTTTCGCCCGGGGTCCTATTTTTGCACGAAGCTTCCGGAAGACCGAAGACCTAACGAAGTGGGGCCACGAGGCAGCCGGGGGTGGCCGGCGCGGCCCAAGCCCGGCCGCGCCGACCTATCCCCTGGGCCCCTCGTGTGGCCCCTCGCGTTGACCCTCCGCCTACTTAAAGCTTCGTCGCGAAAACCCCGGTACCGAGAGCCACGATACGGAAAACCTTCCGGAGACGCCGCCGCCGCGAATCCCATCTCGGGGGATTCGGAGATCGCCTCCGGCACCCTGCCGGAGAGGGGATTCATCTCCCGGAGGACTCTACACCGCCATGGTCGCCTCCGGAGTGATGAGTGAGTAGTTCACCCCTGGACCATGGGTCCATAGCAGTAGCTAGATGGTCGTCTTCTCCTTGTTGTGCTTCATTGTTAGATCTTGTGAGCTGCCTAACATGATCAAGATCATCTATATGTAATTCTATATGTTGTGTTTGTCGGGATCCGATGGATAGAGAGTACTATGATTATGGTGATTATCAATCTATTGTTCATGTGTTGTTTATGATCTTGCATGCTCTCCGTTACTAGTAGAGGCTCGGCCAAGTTTTTACTCTTAACTCCAAGAGGGAGTATTTATGCTCGATAGTGGGTTCATGCCTTCATTGACACCGGGACGAGTGACGAGAAAGTTCTAAGGTTGTGATGTGCTTGTTGCCACTAGGGATAAAACATTGATGCTATGTCTAAGGATGTAGTTGTTGATTACATTACGCACCATACTTAATGCAATTGTACTGTTGCTTCGCAACTTAATACTGGAGGGGTTCGGATGATAACCTGAAGGTGGACTTTTTAGGCATAGATGCGGTTGGATGGCGGTCTATGTACTTTGTCGTAATGCCCAATTAAATCTCACTATATTTACCATGTCATGTATATGCATTGTTATGCCTTTCTCTATTTGTTAATTGCCCGACTGTAATTTGTTCACCCAACATGCTTTTATCTTATGGGAGAGACACCTCTAGTGAGCTGTGGACCCCGGTCCTATTCTTTACATAGCATACAATCTACTTGTTTTACTTGTTTTCTTTGCAAACATCTTCCACTCGATACGTTTAATCCTTTGTTACGGCAAGCCGGTGAGATTGACAACCTCACTTTGTTTCGTTGGGGCAAAGTACTTTGGTTGTGTTGTGCAGGTTCCTAGTTGGCGCCGGAATCCCTGGTGTTGCGCCGCATCACATTTCGCGACCATCAACCTTCAACGTGCTTCTTGGCTCCTACTGGTTCGATTAAACCTTGGTTTCTTTCTGAGGGAAAACTTGCTACTGTGCGCATCATACCTTCCTCTTGGGGTTCCCAACGAACGTGTGAGTTACACGCCATCAACAAGCGGAGAAGACAACCATCTAGCTACTTCTATGGACCCATAGTCCAAGGATGAACTACTCACGCATCAATCCGGAGGCGGGCATGATGATGTAGAGCCCCTCCGGTGATGATTCCCCTCTCCGGCAGGGTGCCGGAGGCGATCTCCTGAATCCCCCGAGATGGGATTCGCGGCGGCGGCCTCTCAGTAATGTTTTACGTATCGTGGCTCTCGGTACGGGGGTTTCGCGACGGAGGCTTTAAGTAGGCGGAAGGGTAGGTCAAAGGGCGTCACGAGGGGCCCACACTACAGGCCGGCGCGGCCAGGGCTTGGGTCGCGCCGCCCTAGTGTGTCGCCACCTCGTGGCCCCACTTCGTCTCCTCTTCGGTCTTCTCGAAGCTTCGTGCAAAAATAGGACCCTGGGCGTTGGTTTCGTCCAATTCCGAGAATATTTCCTTACTAGGATTTCTGAAACTAAAAACAGCAGAAAAACAGCAACTGGCACTTCGGCATCTTGTTAATAGGTTAGTGCCGGAAAATGTAAAATAATGCTGTAAAGTATGTGTAAAACACTCAAGTATTGTAATAAAAGTAGCATGGAACATAAGAAATTATAGATACGTTTGAGACGTATCAAGCATCCCCAAACTTAGTTCCTACTCGTCCTCGAGTAGGTAAACGATAACACAAATAATTTCTGAAGTGACATGCTACCAACATAGTCTTGATCAACATTATTGTAAAGCATATGAGATGAATGGAGTGATCTGAACAAAAGATTGCTAACAAAGATAATGACTAAACAAATGAATCATATAGCAAAACTTTTCATGAATAGTACTTTCAAGACGAGTATCAATAAGACTTGCATAAGAGATAACTCATAAGCAATAAATTCAAAGTAGAATGAATTGAAGCAACACAAAGGATGATTAAGTTTCAGCGATTGTTGTCAACTTGTAACATGTATATCTCATGGATATTTGTCAACATAGAGTAATATAACAGGTGCAATAAGTAAACATGTAAGAATCAATGCACACGGTTAACACAAGTGTTTGCTTCTAAGATAGAAAGGAATGGGTAAACTGACTCAACAATAAAGTAAAAGATTGGCCCTTCGCAGAGGGAAGCATTGATTACTATTTTTGTGCTAGAGCTTTTTGTTTTGAAAACATAGAAACAATTTTGTCAACGGTAGTAATAATTCATATGTTCTATGCATAATACTTCCTACAAGTTGCATGTCTCATGCATAGAGTACCAATAGTGCTCGCACCTTGTCCTACTATCTCGGAAAACACGGATTCTCATCGCATAACATATGCTTCAACCAAGTGTCACAAAGGGGTACCTCTATGCCGCATGTACAAAGGTCTAAGGAGAAAGCACGCATTGGATTTCTCGCTTTTGATTATTCTCAACTTAGACATCCATACCGGGACAACATAGACAACAGATAATGGACTCCTCTTTTTCATGCTTAAGCATTCAACAATAGTTAATATTCTCATAAGAGATTGAGGTTGTATGTCCAAACTGAAACTTCCACCATGATACATGGCTTTAGTTAGCGGCCCAATGTTCTTCTCTAACATATGCATACTCAAACCATTTGATCATGAAATCCACTACTTCAGACAAGACGAACATGCATAGCATCTCACATGATATCCAACAAAGGTAAAGTTGATGGCGTCCCCAGAGAACATGGTTATCGCTCAACAAGCAACTTATAAGAATTAAGACACATAACTACATATTCATCACCACAATAGTTTTTAAGCTATTTGTCCCATGAGCTATATATTGTAAAGGTAGAGGAATGAAATTTAAAGGTAGCACTCAAGTAATTTACTTTGGAATGGCAGGAAATACCACATAGTAGGTAGATATAGCAACGGAGAGCATGCAAGAACATAAACAACACATATATGATAGATTGATAATCAACTTAACATAATATTCTATATTCATCGGATCTCACCAAACACAACATGTAGCATTACAAATAGATGATCTTGATCATGTTAGGCAGCTCACAAGATCTATAACAATGAAAGCACAAGCGGAGAAGACAACCATCTAGCTACTGCTATGGACCCATAGTCCAAGGATGAACTACTGCTGGCGTGTAGTTGATGGTGGTAGTATTGCAGCAGTAGTAACGCAGTAAAACAGTAAACAAGCAGTAGTAACTCAGCAGTATTTAGGGACAAGGCCTAGGGATTACACTTTCACTAGTGGACACTCTCAACATTGATCACATAACAGAATAGATAAATGCATACTCTACACTTTTGTTGGATGATGAACACATTGCGTAGGATTACACGAACCCTCAATGCCGGAGTTAACAAGCTCCACAATAATGCTCATGTTTAAGTAACCTTAAGTGTAAGATAGATCAAAAGACTAAACCAAGTACTAGCATAGCATGCACACTCGTCACCTTCATGCATATGTAGGAGGAATAGATCACATCAATATTATCACAGACAATAGTTAACTTCGCAATCTACAAGAGATCATGATCATAGCATAAACCAAGTACTAACACGGTGCACGCACCGTCACCTTTGCACACATGCAGGAGGAATAAAACTACTTTAATAACACATCACTAGAGTAGCACATAGATAAATTGTGATACAAACACATTGCAATCATCAAGAGATATAAATAAGCACTTCACTACGCTCTTCAAAAGTGAATAAGTACTTCGTGAAATATAGCCTAAGAGACCCACACGGTGCACACACTGTCACCTTTACACACGTGGGACAAGGAGTCTCCGGAGATCACATAAGTAAAACCCACTTGACTAGCATAATGACATCTAGATTACAAGCATCATCATATGAATCTCAATCATGTAAGGCAGCTCATGAGATTATTGTATTGAAGTACATAGGAGAGAGATGAACCACATAGCTACCGGTACAGCCCCGAGCCTCGATGGAGAACTACTCCCTCCTCATGGGAGCAAGCAACGGTGATGAAGATGGCGGTGGAGATGGCAGCGGTGTCGATGGAGAAGCCTTCCGGGGGCACTTCCCCGCTCCGGCAGGGTGCCGGAACAGAGACTCCTGTCCCCCAGATCTTGGCTTCGCGATGACGGCGGCTCTGGAAGGTTTCTCGTATCGTGGCTTCCTCCGTAAGGGTTTTCGATGCAGGGGCTTTATATAGGCGAAGAGGCGGCGCAGGAGGGTCAAAGGGGCGACCAGACCATAGGGTGGCGCGGGCCCAGCCCTGGCCGCGCCACCATGTCATCTGGGCCCACCAGGGCCCCCCTCTGGCGGCTCTCGGGTGTTCTGGATGCTTCCGGGCAAAATAGGAACCTGGGCGTTGATTTCGTCCAATTCCGAGAATATTTCGTTACTAGGATTTCTGAAACCAAAAACAACGAGAAAACGAGAACTGGCACTTCGGCATCTTGTTAATAGGTTAGTTCCGGAAAATGCGTAAATACGACATATAATGTGCATAAAACATGTAGGTATCATCAATAAAGTAGCATGGAACATAAGAAATTATCGATACGTTGGAGACGTATCAGCATCCCCAAGCTTAGTTCTGCTCGTCCCGAGCAGGTAAAACGATAACAAAGATAATTTCTTAAGTGACATGCCATCATAAACTTGATCATATTGTAAACATATGTAATGAATGCAGCGATCAAAACAAAAGTAATGACATGAGTAAACAAGTGAATCATAAAGCAATGACTTTTCATGAATAGCACTTTCAAGACAGGCATCAATAAGTCTTGCATAAGAGTTAACTCATAAAGCAATAATTCAAAGTAGAGGTATTGAAGCAACACAAAGGAAGATTAAGTTTCAGCGGTTGCTTTCAACTTGTAACATGTATATCTCATGGATATTGTCAACATAGAGTAATATAACAAATGCAATAAGTAAGTATGTAAGAATCAATGCACAGTTCACACAAGTGTTTGCTTCTTGAGATGGAGAGAAATAGGTGAACTGACTCAACAATAAAAGTAAAAGAATGGTCCTTCAAAGAGGAAAGCATCGATTGCTATATTTGTGCTAGAGCTTTGATTTTGAAAACATATAGAGAGCATAAAAGTAAAGTTTTGAGAGGTGTTTGTTGTTGTCAACGAATGGTAGCGGGTACTCTAACCCCCTTGCCCGACAAACCTTCAAAGAGCGGCTCCCATTTTATTTTATTTTTGGGTGGCACTCCTTCCAACCTTTCTTTCACAAACCATGGCTAACCGAATCCTCGGGTGCCTGCCAACAATCTCATACCATGAAGGAGTGCCTTTTTATTTTAGTTTTATTATGATGACACTCCTCCCCACCTTTGCTTTCTCAAGCCATGGCTAACCGAATCCTTCGGGTGCCGTCCAACAATCACATACCATGGAGGAGTGTCTATTTTTGTTAATTAATTTGGGACTCGGGAATCCCATTGCCAGCTCTTTTTGCAAAATTATTGGATAAGCGGATGAAGCCACTAGTCCATTGGTGAAAGTTGCCCAACAAGATTGAAAGATAAACACCACATACTTCTTCATGAGCTATAAAACATTGACACAAATAAGAGGTAATAACTTTTGAATTGTTTAAAGGTAGCACTCAAGCAATTTACTTTGGAATGGCGGAGAAATACCATGTAGTAGGTAGGTATGGTGGACACAAATGGCATGAATATTGGCTCAAGTATTTGGATGCATGAGAAGTATTCCCTCTCGATACAAGGTTTAGGCTAGCAAGGTTATTTGAAGCAAACTCAAGTATAAAATGGTGCAGCAAGACTCACATATAAACATATTGTAAGCATTATAAGACTTTACATCGTCTCCTTGTTGTTCAAACACCTCAACCAGAAAATATCTAGACTTAGAGAGACCAATCATGCAAACCAAATTTTAACAAGCTCTATGTAATTATTCATTAATGGGTACAAGGTACATGATGCAAGAGCTTAAACATGAGCACAAAAATTGCCAAGTATCAAATTATCCAAGACATTTTAGCAATTACTACATGTAGCATTTTCCAATTCCAACCATATAACAATTTAACGAAGAGGAAACTTCGCCATGAATATTATGAGCTAAGAACACATGTGTTCATACGAACCAGCGGAGCGTGTCTCTCTCCCACACAAGGATGAACTTATTCAGAGAATGAAAATAACAAAACAAAAATAAAAGCACATAGACGCTCCAAGTAAAATACATAAGATGTGATTGAATAAAAATATAGTTTCACTAGAAGAAACCTGATAAGTTGTCGATGAAGAAGGGGATGCCTTGGGCATCCCCAAGCTTAGATGCTTGAGTCTTCTTAAAATATGCAGGGATGAACCACCGGGGCATCCCCAAGCTTAGACCTTTCACTCTTCTCGATCACATTATATCACCCTCTTCTATTGACCCTTGAAAACTTCCTTCACACCAAACTTCAAGCAAACTCATTAGAGGGTTAGTGCATAATCAAAAATTCACATGTTCAGAGGTGACACAATCATTCTTAACACTTCTGGACATTGCACAAAACTTCTGAAAGTTAATGGAACAAAGAAACTCATTCAACTTAGCAAAAGCGGCAATGCGAAATAAAAGGCAGAATCTGTCAAAAACAGAACAGTCCGTAAAGACGAATTTAAAGCTGGCACCAGACTTGCTCAAATGGAAAAACTCAAAACTAATGAAAGTTGCGTACATATCTGAGGATCACGCTCGTAAATTGGCAGATTTTTTCGAATTTTCTACAGAGAACTGTGCCCAGATTCGTGACAGACAGCAATACTGTTTCTGCGCAGCGATCCCAAATATAGTATCAACTTTAACATAGAAACTTTACTTGGCACAAAAACATGATAAGGAGAGGTTGCTACAGTAGTAAACAACTTCCAAGACTCAACAAAACAAAAATTGCTGTAGTAAAATAAACACATGGGTTATCTCCCAAGAAGTTCTTTCTTTATAGCCATTAAGATGGGCTCAGCAGTTTTAATGATGCACTCGCAAGAAATAGAAGTTGAAGCAAAAGAGAGCATCAAGAGGCAAATTCAAAACAGATTTAAGTCAAACATGCTTCCTATGCATAGGAATCTTGTAAATAAACAAGTTCATGAAGAGCAAAGTAACAAGCATAGGAAGATAAAACAAGTGTAGCTTCAAAAATTTCAGCACATAGAGAGGCATTTTAGTAACATGAAAAATTTTACAACCATATTTTCCTCTCTCATAATAACTTTCAGTAGCATCATGAGCAAACTCAACAATATAACCATCACATAAAGCATTCTTATCATGAGTCTCATGCATAAAATAATTACTACTCCCAACATAAGCATAATCAATTTTATTAGTTGTAGTGGGAGCAAATTCAACAAAGTAGCTATCAAATATAGGAGGTATATTGTAATCATAATCAAATTTATCCTCCATAACAGGCGGTAACAAAAGACTACTATCATTATAATCATCATAAATGGGAGGCAAAGTATCATCAAAGTAAATTTTCTCCTCAATGCTTGGGGGACTAAAAATATCATGCTCATCAAAGCCAGCTTCCCCAAGCTTAGAATTTTCCATAGCATTATCAACAATGGTGTTCAAAGCATTCATAGTAATAACATTCCCATTAGCATGCATATAAAGTTCCATGGGTTTCTTAATTCTTTCTTCAAACACATCATGTCCTAATTCAAGATAAAGTTCATAAAGATCTCTCATATTTTTGTTGTTTTCCATTATGCCTAACTAGTGTAAACAAGAAACCAAATGTCGCAATTGCAGAGTCTAAAGGAAATAGCTTCGAGTACTTACAACGGCGCCGGAAAATAGCTTAGTAGCCAAGATCCGGAGTGTGAGTACCTTTTACCTTTCCTCCCCGGCAACGGCGCCAGAAAAGTGCTTGACGCGTAGTTGACGAGGGAGGAAAAGTGCTTAGTTGCCGGGCTTGCCAATGTGTGAGTGCCGTTTACCTTCCCTCCCCGGCAACGGCGCCAGAAAATAGCTTGCTGGCGTGTAGTTGATGGTGGTAGTATTGCAGCAGTAGTAACGCAGTAAAACAGTAAACAAGCAGTAGTAACTCAGCAGTATTTAGGGACAAGGCCTAGGGATTACACTTTCACTAGTGGACACTCTCAACATTGATCACATAACAGAATAGATAAATGCATACTCTACACTTTTGTTGGATGATGAACACATTGCGTAGGATTACACGAACCCTCAATGCCGGAGTTAACAAGCTCCACAATAATGCTCATGTTTAAGTAACCTTAAGTGTAAGATAGATCAAAAGACTAAACCAAGTACTAGCATAGCATGCACACTTCGTCACCTTCATGCATATGTAGGAGGAATAGATCACATCAATATTATCACAGAGCAATAGTTAACTTCGCAATCTACAAGAGATCATGATCATAGCATAAACCAAGTACTAACACGGTGCACGCACTCGTCACCTTTGCACACATGCAGGGAGGAATAAAACTACTTTAATAACACATCACTAGAGTAGCACATAGATAAATTGTGATACAAACACATTGCAATCATCAAGAGATATAAATAAGCACTTCACTACGCTCTTCAACAAGTGAATAAGTACTTCGTGAAATATAGCCTAAGAGACCCACACGGTGCACACACTCGTCACCTTTACACACGTGGGACAAGGAGTCTCCGGAGATCACATAAGTAAAACCCACTTGACTAGCATAATGACATCTAGATTACAAGCATCATCATATGAATCTCAATCATGTAAGGCAGCTCATGAGATTATTGTATTGAAGTACATAGGAGAGAGATGAACCACATAGCTACCGGTACAGCCCCGAGCCTCGATGGAGAACTACTCCCTCCTCATGGGAGCAGCAGCGGTGATGAAGATGGCGGTGGAGATGGCAGCGGTGTCGATGGAGAAGCCTTCCGGGGGCACTTCCCCGCTCCGGCAGGGTGCCGGAACAGAGACTCCTGTCCCCCAGATCTAGTTCCAGAAAATGCGTAAATACGACATATAATGTGCATAAAACATGTAGGTATCATCAATAAAGTAGCATGGAACATAAGAAATTATCGATACGTTGGAGACGTATCAACTACTCACACATCAATCCGGAGGCGGGCATGATGATGTAGAGCCCCTCCGGTGATGATTCCCCTCTCCGGCAGGGTGCCGGAGGCGATCTCCTGAATCCCCCGAGATGGGATTCGCGGCGGCGGCCTCTCGGTAATGTTTTCCGTATCGTGGCTCTCGGTACAGGGGGTTTCGCGACGGAGGCTTTAAGTAGGCGGAAGGGTAGGTCAAAGGGCGTCACGAGGGGCCCACACTACAGGCCGGCGCGGCCAGGGCTTGGGCCGCGCCGCCCTAGTGTGTCGCCACCTCGTGGCCCCACTTCGTCTCCTCTTCGGTCTTCTGGAAGCTTCGTGCAAAAATAGGACCCTGGGCGTTGATTTCGTCCAATTCCGAGAATATTTCCTTACTAGGATTTCTGAAACCAAAAACAGCAGAAAAACAACAACTGGCACTTCGGCATCTTGTTAATAGGTTAGTGCCGGAAAATGTAAAATAATGCTGTAAAGTATGTGTAAAACACTCAAGTATTGTAATAAAAGTAGCATGGAACATAAGAAATTATAGATACGTTTGAGACGTATCATAGTTTATACCTGATTCTTTACCTTTGTCGTTCTCCCAATCTCCAGTGTTGCTTTTAATTATTTCAAGAAGATCCCATCTAGCTTCAACCTCCTTGCTTGTGAAAGATCCCTCCAAACAGGCATCTAGATAGTCCTTGTGGTGTCCTGAAAGCCTTGCATAAAAATTATTAATAATAACATTACGGGGGAGCTCATGAATGGGACATTTGAGCATTAGTGACTTCAATCTCCCCCATGCTTGGGAAATACTCTCTCCATCACGAGGATAAAAGTTATAAATGTAATTTCTATCAACATGCACTTCATGAGGAGGATAAAATTTAGAATAAAAGAGAGGTATAATTTCCTCCCAACGAATAGATCAACCATTCTTCAGCATCTTATACCATTCCGCAACTTTGCCCTTCAGAGATATAGAGAATAGCTTCCTCTTAACTTGGTCCTTTGAAATACCTGCACTCTCGAACAACTCGCATAATTCATGTATAAAGAGTAAATGATCACTAGGATGGATAGTCTCATCTCCAAAATAGCAATTGTTCATAGCAAGTTTAACAATTTTCATAGGTATCTTGAAAGGAATACTTTCAGTAGGTGGATTTAAAATATCACAAGCATCATTAGAGTTATCGCATATGGGAGATAAAGTATTATCGGAGCAAATTTTCTCCCTAAAGCTGGGAAGCTAAAAAGATCATAAAAACTAGCTTCCCCAAGCTTAGACTTTTCCATAGCATTAGCAAGTAATTGCGTTCATACTAATAACATTGCTACTAGCATGCAAATAAGGTTCCATAGGTTTTTTAATTTTCGCATCAAACAATTCATGTCTTAACTCAGGAAAAAGATTAAAAAGCTCACTAAATTTGTTGTTGTTTTCCATTATGCCTAACTAGTGAAAAATAAAAATAAGAAACAAAAAGATGCAATTGCAGAATCTAAAGGAGATAGCTTCGAGCACTCACACACTGGCAACAGTGCTAGGAAATAGCTTAGTAGTCGGAGGATGTGAATACCTTTTAACTTACCTCCCCGGCAACGGCGCCAGAAAATAGCTTGATGTCTACGCAAGCTTCTATTCCTGTAGACAATATTGGGCCTCCAAGAGCGAGAGGTTTGTAGAACAGCAGCAAGTTTCCCTTAAGTGAATCACCCAAGGTTTATCGAACTCAGGGAGGTAGAGGTCAAAGATATCCCTCTCAAGCAACCCTGCAATTAAGATACAAGAAGTCTCTTGTGTCCCCAACAACACCTAATACACTTGTCAGATGTATAGATGCACTAGTTCGGCGAAGAGATAGTGAAATACAAGTAATATGGATGATTATAAGTAGTAAATGGAATCTGAAATAAAAATGGCAGCAAGCGAACATGTAGCAGAACTTGTTGGAAACGGTGTTTCAATGCTTAGAAACAAGGCCTAGGGATCATACTTTCACTAGTGGACACTCTCAACAATGATCACATAATTGAATAAATAAATGCTACTCTCAAACACTCTCTTGTTGGATAACAAACACCATTCATTGTGTAGGGCTACAAAAGCACACCTCAAGCCGGAGTAAACAAGCTCCACAACGTCATAAAGGAATCACACACGATGCGCACACTGTCACCATCACACCGTGGAGAGTAACTCCGGAGTTCATATTAAAGTAACCTCTATAATTCATAATAGACAAGAGTAACATCTACATATTGAACTACATCACAAAGCTCATGATCACATAAAGATCACACCATGGGAGAGAGAGATGAACCACATAGCTACCGGTAGAGCCCTCAGCCTCGGGGGAGAACTACTCCCTCCTCATCATGGGAGACAACAACGACGATGAAGATGGCGGTGGTGTCGATGGAGATGGCCAGGGGTCCACCCGTGCCCCCCTATGGTGTGGAGGCCCCTTGGCCCCCCTCTGGCCCTTCTCTGGCTCTCTGGGTCCGTCTCGGTAAAATACTGACTTCTGTAGGCCCACCCCATATCTGGGCGTGGCCAGGGGTCCACCCACGCCCCCCTATGGTGTGGAGGCCCCTCGGCCCCCCTCTGGCCCTTCTCTGGCTCTCTGGGTCCGTCTCGGTAAAATATTGACTTCTGTCTTCGTGGGGTCTAATTCCGAGAATATTTCCTGTGTAGAATTTCTGAAACCAAAAACAACAGAAAACAGGAAATGGCCCTTCGGCATCTTGTTAATAGGTTAGTCCCGGAAAATGCATAAAAATGATATAAAGTATGAACAAAACATGTAGGTATTGTCATAAAACTAGCATGACATCAGAAATTATAGATACGTTGGAGACGTATCAGAAGACTTGTCATAATTTTTCACATTTGTTTATAGAGAGTGGATTTGGTACACACATGGGTACGTACGCACGCATTCATCGCCATCCAATCTGTGTGGAGATTCGTACTGGTTTGGCCTATCATTTGACCGTGTCCCATGCCACGCACAATAATTTGAGTAGCTAATCCGCTAATCCCACTGAAAACGCTGGGGCTGGACTGCTTTTGGCCGCGAGCTGCCCCACGAGCTCCCGTTGACCTGGACTACCGCTGCCCCTCTCCCCATCTGGATGCGCCCAACGCGGCGAGGGACGCGACCGCCGCCGCCCGCACCTCCCGAACAGCCCACAGTGCAGCAGATCGAGCGCCCGGAGAAGACTGCCGGCGCGTCTTCGGCCTCGACCTCGCGCGGTTCAGCGGCTCGTCTTCAGTGGGAGCGCACGGTGGCGCGGATGAACCGGAAAGCAAGCGCGTCAAGATCGAGCAGCCGACGACCGGCAGCGTCGCCGCTGCTGGACGCTTTACGCCGCTGTTATCACCAGAATTTGGCTAAGTCAGAGGTGGGCCGCGATCGAGATGGACGTGAAGATATACATTTAGAAGGGATACGTGAATCGGCCTTTTATACCAAGTTGGGCTAAACCGCCCGTGTATACGTAACATATTAGATCACATCTTAGTGTAGAAGTTAGAGTTTATCTCGTGCACGGTTTGGTGCACGCCCACATTAGAAAGTCCCCTGGACTATAAATATGTATCTAGGGTTTATGGAATAAACAACAACCAACGTTCAACACAAACCAATCTCGGCGCATCGCCAACTCCTTCGTCTCGAGGGTTCCTCCGAGTAAGCACCATGCTGCCTAGATCGCATCTCGCGATCTAGGCAGCACGAGCCTGCCTAGTTGTTCATGCGTTGCTCGTGCTGAAGCCTTTTTGATGGCGAGCAACGTAGTTATCATAGATGCGTTAGGGTTAGCATTGTTCTTAGTACCATATGCTTTCGTAGTGCAACCCTTGCGCATCTAGCCGTCCTTGTACCTCATCATGGGTGCAGGGACGGCACCCCGCTTGATCATCGTTTAGTAGATCTAATCCGTTACGGTCGCTCCTTGATTCATCAAGGATTAGTTTAATATCTGCAATAGTTAGGCCTTACAAAGGGTTGGAGGATCCAGCGGCATGTAGGGTGTAGTTTGCTGCCCCTAGACAGGACGTTCCGAGGATCAACCTAGTGTTGGTTTTTAGGCCTTGTCTAGGGCTGGCTTACGATCACCGTGCGTGAGCGCGAGGCCCAATCGTGAGTAGGATGATCCGATTATGCGGTGAAAACCCCGGATCGTCGTGGATCTCATACGCTTTATCTTGATCAAGCAGGACCACCATATATTCGGCCACCTTGGACGAATCATGGGTGAATCGGCTCCATGAGCCGATTCACGAGACAACCTGAGAGCCGATCGAGGCTCGTATTTAACGTGTACGTGTGTGCCCTGCAGGAAACTAAGCGAGGCATCATCCACACCTTCCTGACCAGGTATAGGTCAGGTGGCACGCCCTTGCAATTTGCATCGGCGCGCGACCAGGAGGCTTTGCGGGCCGTCGCTCTGAGGGACTGGGGCCAGCCGCAGCCCTAGTCGTTCCCGGCTCTACGGTGTTGACCAGTCGCTGCCCGCCAGTGGGTTTCTGACGTCAACACATTATGGCACGCCCGGTGGGACCATCTTCAACATCCACCACATCGCCATCTACATCCAAGATGGCGGAAGAGACTCCGGTCACTTACGAGGACCTCACTGGCGAGCTCAAGAAGAAGTATGACGAGGCCAAGGTCCTCCTCGAAGCCGACCTCATCGGCTCTTTCCACAAGACCCGTTCGCACGGCATCAAGCGCGATGGAGACACGCGTCCGTTGCCTGGTATCGACACGGTCGATCTCAGCCACTCCATAAGAGAACCAGGGTTCTCTTTCGATGCCAATGTGGCAGGGTTCGTGATTCGCCATGACGCGGACAAAGCAGAGAGCAGCCACTCTCGTGGCAAGGAGAAGGAGGAGGTGAGAAGCATACGGCATCCACACCCATTACCCGAGCATCTCCTCAGCAAATATGATCAGCCATATGACCGACGTCACCACGGCGAAGACGACCAAAGAAATCATCGGTCTGATGCAGGCGGGAGATATCGTCAGAACAACGACCACGACGACGGGTATGAACGTCGCGCCAGAGGGAGGTCTGAGGAACCGGACAACGTGGATAGGCATTGGGACTGCCCCTTCTTTAGACACTGCTGGGATTCCGGAATGAGCCGATTGCCAACAATCGGCAATTGCCCAGAATGTAAACAAAAGGAGAAGGGTACGGCTAAGGTGTCCGTGTTCGAGCGTCTAGGGCCTCTCCCGCCTTGGGGCAAGCACGCTGAGTCCGTCCAGATGGAAGATCACGAGGAACTAGAGGACGATGATGAAGAGGATAAGTATCATCGGCCAAGATGGTGTCCCGACGGGCTCGGCCGCTCCCAAAAACGAAGAGTTCAG
Organism: Lolium rigidum; assembly: GCF_022539505.1. Taxonomy (NCBI): domain Eukaryota; kingdom Viridiplantae; phylum Streptophyta; class Magnoliopsida; order Poales; family Poaceae; genus Lolium; species Lolium rigidum. The sequence goes on from NC_061510.1 coordinate 82,820,993, forward strand.
CGACTACGTGCGTTGGAAGAAGCCGAAAGGTTATATCTGCACGCGCTGAGGAAGGCACGGCCTGACATGGCCGCCAAAATTCAGCAAACCCTGGATGAAGAAGGTCGGCCACAAAGAAAAGAGTGGCGCCCTAAGCAGAGGAAAGCCGATGATGAAACATCGGCTGGCACGAACATGGTCTTCATCCTTCCTGCGGAATTTAGCGCTCCAAGGTTATGTGAAGCACCTGTGGCGCAATTGGACTGCGGCCCACGGCCGGTCATCTTCGAGAAGCCGCGAGAAAGAAGCTACAAGCATCCGAAGGCCCCGTACTTACGAGGTTACATCAATGGGCAGCTTGTCAATAAGATGTTGGTGGACACCGGAGCGGCGGTTAACATTATGCCATACTCCATGCTACGTCGGTTGGGACGCTCCAGCTCGGATCTTATCAAGACCAACGTAACACCGAGCGATTTCAACGGCCAAGCATCCGACGCGCAAGGTGTTCCGAATGTGGATCCGACCGTAGGAAGGAAAACTGTCCCTACGACGTTCTTTATCGTCGACGAGCAAGAGTACCTATGCTATGACTGCTCGGGAAGAGATTGGATCCACGCCAATTGTTGCATTCCATCCACGATGCATCAATGCCTAATACGGTGGGATGGAGATGAAGTGGAAGTCGTCCACGCAGATGACTCAGCTGAGATTTCGACAGCCGGCATGGACATTTGGGAGACATCAGGCCAAGAGCCACTCTCGGGCATCAATCTGGACGACTGCGAACGCATCGATGTAACAAGGAATGGGGTGAGGCTGGTTTTATCTACCGGATTGACCGTGTAGCGAGAACAACATCGATGGACAGAGGTGACAAGGCTGATCCCTGTGATCGGCCCCCCAAAAAATTTATGAAGGGACATTACAAAACCTTCACCAAGCAAGCAACGTGGAGGCCGATTCCAGCAATCGGCCAAAATTATCCTCACCATCTATTCTGCCTGGGATCAACATTTGGCCCAACAGGGACTACCTAAAGAGCCGATACCATCAATTCTTGACAGAATCGGCTCGGAGGGCACACATTCTGGATGATACACGAGGATATGAAATAGTAGTATCAAGCATGGGGGCCGATACATAAAATCGGCCGTAAAAATTCCAAAAATTTTGAGCACAGCCGATGTGCAGACATCGACTTAAGGATACAGAAAGCCGATGCAGGGCAATTGACTCAAAGAGTACAACGGTTGCAAATATAAGCCCAATGACCAACCGATTGGCTGTAGGATCCCCCTCGGGTGTGGCCAGGGTAATGATTTCATCAGCATTCTCACCAAAAGCTCTTGCATTGAACTAAAGGAGCTCGGGGGGCAACTCGCCCTGGAGGTTCGCTGCCCTCAAAAGCCGATTTGATTACAATCGGTTGGTTGCTGCATTGCAACTTAGGGGCTCGCAGAGAGAGTTGGAAGTCCTTGAAGGAAAGACTCGAGTCCCCCAACCATGACGAGGCGATTTGCTGCGGAGGATGTTAGGGCGTTTCCCAACATGTTCACCAGGAGTTACATTAGTCCGCTGGAAGCGATGAGCCGATCTAATGTTGCAAGACACGAGAATGGAATTAAGAGGGGCTGAAAGGCCACTACATTGAGGTTCCTTGGTTCAAGGGAGCGGCTGACCTTTCCAGAATCTGTCAGGTGCTGGCTCTTTGAACCTAACACAGCGATACAGTCAGGAAACCAATGGTGGCTCAATCGGCTGGTCTGCTTTTATCCTCGCTCGGACTAAGGCTCGGGGGCAGCTCGCCCTTAAGGTTCCTTGTTCTATGGAGCCGATTTGGTTGAAATCGGCTTGCTCGCATCGTAACTCGTCGAGAGAGGGTGAATTATTGCAGAAGGGAATGGCTGGAGGTAATGGGAAGAAGCAACAATCGCTGACGGACTCTGGACCAGGTGTGCCACAAAGAGATGAAGCATTACAAGGACAGTGGCAAGGAAGATCCGGAAGATGAGAATGCCGCTAAGATCCAGTATTCCGTGCAGTTGAATTTGCATTTCCAAGATCTAGGATTTGCACGATTGCGGCTCGTCCTGAGGATGGAGGTCCGGACGGATCCACCTCGAGTTTGCCATGAGAGTCCGATGCATTGCCATCGGCTCCTTAAGCACCGACCGGATTGGCGATCGGCAAGCTCGGTGTAAAGGGCGATCGGCTAAATTACCATGAAGAAGGACGACAAGATCGAGTTGGGGAAATTCTCCATTGATCAACTAGAGTTCTTACATAAAGAGCGCGATTGCTCTCAAAAGAAGATCCTAGGGGCTACATTGCCCGTCTACTACCGCTGACCCTAGGCTAAAATCCTATCTAGGGGCCGTTGCTGCCCTCGTCATCGTCGCCATCATCGCCGTCGTCGGCGCCTGCTCCCGGCCGGCTCATCGTCGCCGCTGTAACGACCACCGGCGGGACCCTCGTTGTCCTCGTCTTCTTCATCGGCGTCGTCGTCGTCGGCCGTCGAAATCACCGAGATTGCCGGGCCAGGGGCAGTGGCGCTTGGCCGGCGGCTCGTCGGAGGAGCTGTCATCCTCTTCCTCCTCCTCCTGCCCCTCCTCTTCGGAGGAGGGGGCCCCGTCCCAGGGAAGGAGGTCGTCATCGCTTTCCTCCACTGCTTCCTCATTGGCAAGGAAGCGGAGGTCGCTCTCCCCGTCGGTCAGGGACTGGTCGTCCTCTGACCAGGTGGAGAAGTCGTGGCTTGGCTCATCCCCGGCCTCGATGGCGCGGCGAATGTTGGCCACATGGGCTTTCTCCAGGTTCCACTCCGGCGTCGGCTCGCGGGAGGGGGAGGACTGCGCGAAAGATCCGACGAAGAGGAGGACATGGTGGCACAGGAGGGTTTTTTCTTTGGAAGTGCTAGTGCCGGGAGGATGAGGACGAGAGCTACGGGAAGTGGCCGAGTAAAAGGGGAATATATGGTAATGCCTAAGCAGCTTCCCGAGGACGTGGTGCCGTAACCGTCAAGTCGTGCGAGAGAGGGCGAGGAGGCAAGACGTCATCATAGAGGACCCCTCGAGGAAAAAGCTGCGACGCCTCGCCACGACATGACCCTACGAAAGAAAAGCGTAATGATTTTGGAAATGTCATTTCCAAAACCAGGGGGCATGTGTTATCACCGGAATTTGGCTAAGTCAGAGGTGGGCCGCGATCGAGATGGACGTGAAGATATACATTTAGAAGGGATACGTGAATCGGCCTTTTATACCAAGTTGGGCTAAACCGCCCGTGTATCTGTAACATATTAGATCACATCTTAGTGTAGAAGTTAGAGTTTATCTCGTGCACGGTTTGGTGCACGCCCACATTAGAAAGTCCCCTGGACTATAAATATGTATCTAGGGTTTATGGAATAAACAACAACCAACGTTCAACACAAACCAATCTCGGCGCATCGCCAACTCCTTCGTCTCGAGGGTTCCTCCGGTAAGCACCATGCTGCCTAGATCGCATCTCGCGATCTAGGCAGCACGAGCCTGCCTAGTTGTTCATGCGTTGCTCGTCGCCGAAGCCTTTTTGATGGCGAGCAACGTAGTTATCATAGATGCGTTAGGGTTAGCATTGTTCTTAGTACCATATGCTTTCGTAGTGCAACCCTTGCGCATCTAGCCGTCCTTGTACCTCATCATGGGTGCAGGGACGGCACCCCGCTTGATCATCGTTTAGTAGATCTGATCCGTTACGGTCGCTCCTTGATTCATCAAGGATTAGTTTAATATCTCGCAATAGTTAGGCCTTACAAAGGGTTGGAGGATCCAGCGGCATGTAGGGTGTAGTTTGCTGCCCCTAGACAGGACGTTCCGAGGATCAACCTAGTGTTGGTTTTTAGGCCTTGTCTAGGGCTGGCTTACGATCACCGTGCGTGAGCGCGAGGCCCAATCGTGAGTAGGATGATCCGATTATGCGGTGAAAACCCCGGATCGTCGTGGATCTCATACGCTTTATCTTGATCAAGCAGGACCACCATATATTCGGCCACCTTGGACGAATCATGGGTGAATCGGCTCCATGAGCCGATTCACGAGACAACCTGAGAGCCGATCGAGGCTCGTATTTAACGTGTACGTGTGTGCCCCGCAGAAACTAAGCGAGGCATCATCCACACCTTCCCGACCGGGTATAGGTCGGGTGGCACGCCCTTGCAATTTGCATCGGCGCGCGACCAGGAGGCTTTGCGGGCCGTCGCTCTGAGGGACTGGGGCCAGCCGCAGCCCTAGTCGTTCCCGGCTCTACGGTGTTGACCAGTCGCTGCCCGCCAGTGGGTTTCTGACGTCAACAGCCGCAGCCGACGAGTGGTGGCGCCGATGGGCTGCTGCTGTTGCTCGCTGTGATGGACCTTGGCATCCCATCTGCCCCAAGAAGCGGCCGAGCAGCCGTCGACCAACAGCGGCGCCGCCCCCGCTCTGTGAAGCCCCTCCTCAGGCCTCCCGCCGCCAGGGTTCCGCACGTCGTCCCTGACTGCTAAACGCCGTCACCCCTGCCCTTGAACACCGCCGCCGCCGCTGCATCACCGGAGCTTGTCCGCCATGGCCTCCCCCTCGAGGCCGCTGCACCACCGGCCGCTCGACTCGTGTAGCGCGTCCGCCCTTGGTGGCCGACCGATGACCGCCCTTGGTAGGACGACGATGTGCTGCTTGCTGCAGATAGCTAGAGGAGGTGCACGTTCGGCTCAACGAAGGGCGACGGTAGGAGAGGCTGTGGCCGGCGCGGCAGAGGCGGCACACGGTCGATCTGGGAGGAGGAGCTCCAAATCTGGCCAACGGCGAAGCCTTAGGTGGCCCGATGGCAAGGGGAGGCGGCGGCGGCTGTCACATCGCGCTGGTCGCGGACGCGGATGGAATCGACATGGGAACGAAATGAGCTTTTTCGGCCTCCCCTCGCGCTAATTAATCACTTATTTACGGAAATAGGTGGGAGTGTCTGGTCGTCGGGGGTTAGGCCCTATCCGGTTTAATCACTAATTAACCACTAAACCTGATACAGTAATAGGTGGGATAGGGTAATGAGGTTTGACCAAAGTGGACAGGTGTCGACCGTTGAAGGCGTGCGCACGTACCCCCCTGTGCACCGGGTTTCTTTTGTTTGTTTATATGTGTTTTTTTGCTTAAAACTCTTACATGTATGGTGCCATCACTTATTTAGAGCACATATCAAATTCGAGGGCATTACAGGTATTACACAACTCAACACACTACATAAGCTGGATTTTCAAAAACCCAAAAGAATAGAAAGAACAATTTGTAGGAGCTTCTCCCCACCATAGTTTTCCCACCGAAATCCGTAAGACAGCTTATGCATAAGACTACTCATAGTGGGAGTAACATAACTAGTAACATCACACATCTCAAGGTATTTTGGTGACATGACATGCTAATAAATGAAAAAAAGAGTGAGGTGGTAACTAGCTATGTTACCATAACATCACACACCTCAAGACAACATGAGTCTACAACATAATAAATGATACAATGCATGACACCACATATAAGTTAGTACCCACTATGAAGGTAGTAACCTAAACTAGTAACATGACATATGTTACTAGTCTAAGTTACTCCTCACTATGACCAGCCTAAGAGCAAGTACAATAGAGTCCAGTCAGCTGACTATAACATATTAAATAATATATTTTAGATGATTTGGATGAGAGAGAAGGGAGGTGGGCTCTTGCAATAGCCAACTCTTGCACGTGCTCCTAAGCACTCTGTGAGAGTGAAATGTGGGTCATATATTAGTAAAGTACTTCATTCTTATAGCCAACTATTATACATGTTAGCTATACGATGACTACAAATGACATGGCATCTTGTTATTACCAGCAGTTGGTTGTATTATTGGAATTGCTCTAAGCAGAAGGTAAAAAGAAATGGCCCTACCATGTCTCGGTGCCATCTTATTCTTTAGGGCATCTCCAGCGCCGCGACACATTTTATTGTCCGCGCCCGTCCGTTTGCGTCACGCCGCATATGCTGAAATGGCCGTTTTTGTTCGCGCGTTCGTTCGCGTCTGGGGGTTGCTCCAGCGGGACGCATTTTTTTACTTGTTTTTTTTCCATTTGAACATAGTTCCAAATATTACATATTGGAACATTATTTTACACAAACTAATACATAGTTTGGAACATGGTTTACACAAACTAATACATAGTTTGGAACATGGTTTACATAAACTAATAGTACATAGTTTGAACAATGGTTGACACAAATAAAAATATTTTTAAAAAAGAAACCTGTTGTATTGATTTCCGGTTGTTCGCTGCCAAGAAAGAACATTCGAGGGCACACCCAGTCACCCAAACTGGAAAATCCAGCTTGGGACGGTGCCCTTGTTGGTTCTACCGAGGAAAAACAACTAGAAACCTCCACTACTGGCTTCGTCTGGCCCGTAGCCATATTCGCTGCAAAGAAAGAACACTCTAATTTCTAACTATCGGTGTCCGAGCCGGATTCGCCGGTGTGGTAGTGCGTGCGGCAGGCTGTGTCGTCGAACACCTTGACGATCATCTCACCGTCCCCCTCGTAGAGGAAGGTGAGCCGCGGCCGAGCTCGAGCGCGAGGTCACGGGCGAACTTGTCCCACCCCGTGTGCATGTACATCTTGCCCTGCCTGTCGAACAGGACCTCCACGGTCCAGCGGCAGAAGTTGCAGCTGGCCTCCCGTAGCTGTAAATGCGCCGGCTCGACGCCATTGACGAACTCGACAGTGGCGGAGCCACGTTGAGACCTGTGTGGTCATTTGACCACACAGCTTTGTGCCAAGTTCTTTGTATTTTCATATTAATCTTGTAAAAAATATTTAAAATAATTAAAAAGTACATGTATTTGACATCACAGATTCCAAATGACAACACATGCTTTAACTTCTGGCTCCGCTACTGGAACTCGACGAACTTGTCTGGGAGCCGCTTGATGCCGAGTGGGTCGTCGTCGATGCGGAGGAGGAACTTGAAGCAGTGGTCCTCTTGCGAAGACGAGGAGGGCGCAGGCGACGGCGAGCGTGGGGACATAGCTGCTCCACCACGACGACCCCTGCCCCGACCCCGGGGGCGCCCAGGGCCGCGACCTCGACCGCCTCGCCAGCCACCAGGACCCGCCATGGACTTCCTCGCGGGCCTGGTTGCGTCGAAGGAACAGCTAGGCGGCGCTACGGTGGAACTTTGTGGCGGCTAGGGTTTCTTTGGAGGAGTGGATGAGGAAGAAGAATACGCGTCCCCTTTATATAGGCCGCGGGCATCCGAGACGCATATTTGGGCCAGGTTTGCGTCTCCGCGGACGGTCTGGTCACTTTGCGTCGCCCCGCTGAAGCAGGACACAAACATATTTCCGGTCACGACGAACGAAAACGGCTGCTCAAAATCCGTTTGCGTCGCACCGCTGGAGATGCCCTCAGGAAGAAGAGCGCACGGCGCCGCGTCGAACGCTGCCAGAGCTTCACCGCCGGCCTGGCCTAGGCTCACCAAACCCAAACGGCTACACACCCCGACGCGCAATTAAACGTTCATCTAATTTGGACTCCGCGCGCCGTGCCGTGCCGTGCCGGTCACGGAGTAGTTACTCCCGCACAAGGACGGAGGGAGGCAATGTACGTACGGTACGAACGCTCCGATGCGAAACCGAGTCAACACGGGATTTTCTGCCCCGCCGAACCGAACCGAGCCGAACCAAGTTCGCTTCTTCTTCGAACGAGCCGAGCCGAGCCGAATGGAGAAATAGCCAAGGTTGCTGACGCTGGGCCCGCCCGGCGGTGCGCCGTGGATGACGGGTGGGCCGCTCGGCACGTGTGGAACGGTGGCGTAAAGCGGAAGCGGAGAGCAGAGCTATCCCGTCCCGTCGGCCCGCCCGTCAACAACCTCATTAATAATCCGTGGGCCCGCCCAACTGACACCAACCACGGCACATCCTGGCCGTCCGTCCCCGCACGGCGCGCATCGCATGCCGTGAAAACGGGCGCCGTTACCTGGGACTTAACGGTCGTCTTCCCCTCGGTGTAACTGCATGCCCTCTTTCCGTTCCGCTTTTCACTACCACCGGTCAATTCCGAATGATCTCCCTCCGGATATCAAAGCGAAAAGCACGCACTTCGCACCGCACCAGTCGGAGGACCCACTTGACAGTCAGACACCTCCGTTTCGCGTCGCTGATTTTGAACCACGAGCGCTCGCGTCCGCCCACCGCCACGTCCCAGTCGTAGACACTGCGCAGTGGTCCCCGGCCACACCCGTCAGCCCGTGCACGCCGTACGGCGGCTAGGTTTATTTTTTTCTTTTTCCACCCGGCCGTCCCCTCCGCCTGGCATTTCGGGAATCTAGGCTGCCCCAGATCCGCCTCCTCTTTCACATATCGCTCCCCTTCTCCTCCTCCAACGCTAGCAGACACCCCACTACCGCCGCTCCGTCGCTACACCGGCAACCAAAAAACACCGCAAAACCCTAGATCTCCAACCCCCGCTCCGTTCGCATTGCCCTTGCATGAACTGAGGGCCAGCACCAGCCAAGGCGATGGCCACCGCCGCCGCCGCCGGCGCCATCCCCTCCTCCGCCGCCGCCATGGTCGCGGGGGCGCCCCTCGACCACAACCACCACCCGCACCCCCACCAGCAGCCGGCCTGGCTCATGGACGAGCGCGACGGCTTCATCTCGTGGCTGCGGGGCGAGTTCGCGGCCGCCAACGCCATCATCGACCTGCTCGTCCTCCACCTCCGCGCCCTGCCCGGCGACTACGACCACGTCTTCGCCGCCGTGCACCAGCGCAGGCACCACTGGGCGCACATCATCCACATGCAGCAGTTCTTCCCCGTCACCGACGTCGCGCTCGCGCTGCAGCACACCGAGTGGCTACGCAGGGCCCAGACCCAGCAGCCGCACCCGCCCACGCCGCAGGCCCTGCAGCAGCAGCACGCGCCCAACCCGCCGCCGCCCCCCGCGCGACGCCACAACTCCTCCTACGCGCCCTCCCACAACCATCGCAACGCCAACGGCCGCGCCGATCCGCCGCGACCTGCCGCAAACGTCGCCGCCGCTGGATCCGATAAACATGGTGAGTCACATACGCCCTCCTCTTTCCTCTCGTATATCTGTTCTGTTCGGTTCGGTACGGTACAACAACGCTATTCCCTTCTGTTGGGTCCTCAAATGGTTCCATCCATGAAATGCCTTCCTGCCGCACACACACTTGCTTGCTACTAGTAATAATTGACTAGTCATATCTCATCCTGGGCACGAATATGCACTACTACTTTATTTTTTAATATCCCTTCCAGCTGATTATAGCCTCGATTGGTAAAGTACGTAGTCAATTGTTTATCGGTAGGTTCAATTACCCCTGTTTGTTTGTGTTATTTTTGCTTCCATTGGTAAAGTATGCTCCTACGTAGTAGTCCTATACTGTTTCTGGTGAACTTCAATTACTCCTGTTTGTCTGTTTCTATTATTTTCCAGATTTCCCGTTCATTTAGTATTTTTCATGTCTTTAAAGGGTATATAGGGCATTTCGCGGTTCTATCTTGTCTACTTCTATACGAATTTCTAATTTCGGAGGTCCTAAGGTTCTGGATAGACCTGTCTAAAAATAGCTTTCCCGCCTAAAGATATCTATAGGCACGTGCAATCAACCACTTCGAGCTGCTTTATGTGGCAACATTTTACTTTCTCAGCATTCCGCGGTTATGTTTGTTCAGTAGCTGAATGAGTCAATGATATAGTTGTCACTTGCGAAAAAAATATATGGCACGAATTTAGTTCGGTGAAGCGTTCCAAGCAGCTGAATGAGTCAACGAGATGGTTATTACTTGTGACAAAAGATATGGCGCGAAAGTTTGGCGCAGCGTCATACTGCATGACACCTGCTCGCGCCATATTTTTTTGCCTAAAATGGTCCGATCCATGAAATGTGTTCCTGGTGCGGAGACACCTGCTTGCTACTAATTGACTAGTCATATATCATCTTGGGCTGGGCATGACTATAGACCAGTTTTTAAATCATCCTTCCAGGTTGCAGAAATTTTGCTTCAGTTGGTAAAGTATACATAGTATATTGGTTTTCATGCAAGTTCAGTTACTGCTGTTTGTTTGTTTGTTTGTTTGTTTGTTTGTTTGTATTATTTATCAGCTTTCCTGTTCATTTAGTACTGATGCCTTTGAAGGGCAAGCTTTTCGTGGTTTGTCTGGTCTAGTTCTACACCAGTTTCTAGTTGCGGAGGTCATAAGGTACTGGATAATATTGTCTGAAAATAGTTTTCCCGCGTAAAGATATGTATAGGCAAGTGCAATCAACAACTCCGAGTTGCTTTATGTGGCAATATTTATCGCTCTGAGCATTCCGCGGTTCTGTTTGTTAAGTAGCTGAACGAGTCAATGATATGGTTGTTACCCGCGGCAAAAATATATGGTGTGAATCGAGTTCGGTGAAGCGTTCCAAGCAGCTGAATGAGTCAATGAGATAGTTATTACTTGTGACGAAAGATATGGCGCGAAAGTTTGGCGCAGTGTCCTAATGCGTGGCACCCGCCCGTGCCATATAATTTTTGTCGCACCGTGGTCCTGTTTGTTCAGTAGCTGAATGCTAATATAGATATGACTTGCGACAAAAATATATGGCATGCATTGAGTTCGGTGAAGGGTTCCAACTTCCAAGCAGCTGAATAAGTCAAAGAGATGGTTATTACTTGTGACAAAAGATATGGTGCAAGCATTCGGTGCAGTGTTCTATTGCGTGACACCTGCCCGCGCTGTCCGGTTGTGCCATGCAGCGGCGCGCTCCTTCTGGCTGACGTGCCAAGGGTTACGGGCGTCGCCTCATAGTCCATCCCTATTACTTATATTTACTTATGTTGTATAATAAAAGTTGATAGTCCATTCACATTACTTTTGTTGTATAATAGAAGTCGATGACATGTGTTTTACCAATGCTAGAAAAAATATAGCAATATTCTATCTCTAGCTCTGCGGGCTATGTTGTATAATAAAATGTAGCAACATATTATACTTATGCTGTTTAATAAAAGGAGATTCTGACATTAATCCTTACAAAAATTATCATCTTATTATATTTTCTGGCATAAAGAGAAATATACAAGAGTAGATTCTACACCACTTATTGTGGTTTTGTAACAAATTGACTGGTTTCATATAATGTATGCTTTTCTCTATCTATCTGCACAATTGTCTGCAGAGGTTGGCTAGTTTTGGTAAACATACAATTTTTCTGTGTCTTCCACTCAACTATTAAGTTATAGATGGAATAAGCTCGTATTTTCTGTTTGTATTTATATTGTGATTACCATGATTACTGTATTTCAATTTGCAGCTATCTTACTGTATTCCCCTCCTTTAATTTTCCTTTTTAATGCATTTCCAGTTTACCATTTCTTTTATACCAATATTAATTTTTTTTGCGGGGTATCTAACATTAATGTTTAGTAAGGTGGAAAATCCGAAACAGTTACTCATGTACTCTTGATGCTTCTAGGACGTGAACTTCATAACCAAGAAGGGAAGGGACTTAAGGAAGGAGAGAACGTCGTTGATGCTAAAAGTCTACAGTTGGATTCTCCTATTACCGATGGTACACAAACGCAAACATACACACATATATTGATATATACATTCTGGCATTGTGCAGTATTCATCTGTTTAATGCTGGCATATTCCATCATGGTCATCTTCAGTTATTTGGTGTATAATTTTGCACACTGTAGGAGTACTTAATTTCTGAATTTTGTTGAGAAGCTATTTGTCACATTTGATACGGCTTGAACCAAATAAGTTTGCATTATTGTCTTACTAACTATATTATTGTCATTATACTCTATATTAAGTATTGTTTCTTCACTCAACTCATACTGTCATACAATGTTGAGCTTCGTTTTCAGTTTTGGGTTAGTTAGCAATTTACGTTTTGCAATTTTTCTCTTATCTCCCAAAACCTTCTTAAGTCTTGTTTCTGCACTCAACTCATACTGTCATACAATGTTGAGCTTTGTTTTCAGTTTTGGGTTAGTTATCAATTTACGTTTTGCAATTTTTTCTCTTATCTCCCAAAACCTTGGGTGCTACATAACCTCCAAAGTTCCTTGTAGAACTATGGACAATCCTGAGCTTTGGGTTCTTGTTTATTTCTAATGAAGTGTCCTCAGGATAGACATCTGAACTTATGACGCCCACAATGTTAATATCTACACTAAATTTTAGGATGAACTAGACAAATTGGTGACGTATCAGATCTGACCCCTTCTCTCTTTCTTGATAATTGTGCATTTGTTGCCTTGTCGTACTCACGGGAATGCAGTTGCATGTTTTTAATAAGGATTGCTAATTAATCTCTGAAGTCTAAACCATGTCCTTGTATTGTGTATTTTGTAGAAGGTGAGAAAAATCCTAAGCTGCAAACTGATTCTGAAGGAAGCAGCAAAGTGGCTCCAGCTCCTTCAGAGTATACAACCAGGGAAATCATTGATGGCAGGCCGGTATGTTAGCCCTGCAAGTTAAAATTTTAAGTTCAACACAAGTTCCATGTAGTTTGTTTGGAATCTCAATGTTGAGTCAAAATCCATTAGCTCATTACAAATCACACCATGATGAAAATATGCTCTATGCTTCTTTAGGTTAATACTGTTGAAGGACTAAAGGTCTATGAAGGGTTGGTAAATGTGATTGAGATAAACAAGATTGTTTCTTTAGCTAACGAGACAAAAGCTTCTTCTCGCCGAGGAGGGTTGGAAGGTAATTCTATGGCCTCTAATTGCTATTTTTATGTGCCCATGCGCTTTGACTCTTTGAACATGTGTGCCAATGTAACTGTGAACACTTTTGCCACATTGAATTGAAGTTATATCTAAAATGAAATCCATGTATTAATATTACCTAGCTGAACACCTAGGAAAATGTTACAGCTTATCAGGTAATCTGGTTTCGCTAAAGAAAATGGTCTGTTGCCTTGAATGTTGCATTACAAGGTTTAGTTGTCCATTTGCCTCTTGTTAATGTTTCTTTATTTGTGTAAACAGATAATGTCCTAGTCTGTCCTTGTCTAATTCTTTGGGATACTGCGACTTAACAATTATATTGAACTTCACCGTTATTTTTACTTGGTGCAAGAAGCGGGGCAGACTGTTATTGTTGGTAGAAGACCACTGAGGGGTCATGGAAGCGCAGTTATTCAGCTGGGAGTTCCTATCATTGAAGGCCCTTTTGAAGATGAAAATCAAAGAGGTATGTCAAGCTTTTACCACAGAGCCTTGTCTTCTTATCCTCATATTTTGATGACTTCCTTTGTATCTTTTTCCAGAGACAAGGGTGGATGCTGTTCCTGGGTTGCTGCAAGACCTGTTTGATCGCTTCTTTCAGCAGGGAATCATACCTTCTAAGCCAGACTATTGTGTTATCGACTTCTTCAACGAGGTAATTTATTTTTATGATGTAGACTTTGTTGGTTGAAAGTTTTTCTTGAGACAGTGGATAATCACTTGCTGAAAGGAGAATCTAATAATGGCCAAATGATTTTTTTGCAGGGGGAATATTCTCATCCTCAGCAACCTCCTCCTTGGTATGGTAGGCCTCTTTGTACTCTCTGCCTGACAGAGTGTGACATGGTATTTGGCCGAGTTATCCTTGGAGAACGAGGCGATAACAGAGGCCCTTTAAAGCTATCTCTTTCTACAGGGTAAGCCTTTCCCCAGTAGTGTTCCCTATTACTTGTATGGACCATTCACTCTCTGACAAATTTCAGTTTATGTCTCTGGTGGCAGACATCATACCGAAACACCAGATGCTGGTGATTTTGTTATGTATTTTAGTGGATATATAAACACACATCTGAGCTGTCTCTGTGTCTTGAATTTCTCAAGTAGGAACAATAAACATAATATAGATCAAAATCAAAATAAAATGCTTGTTTGTAATAAGATAATATATGTTACTTCCTTCGTTTAATATTAGTTGTTGCTGATTTAGTACAAAGACAACTAATATGGAACGGAGGGAGTAATTACTAGTGGGTTAGTGTCTGCTATCTTCAGTTATAGACCAAAATCAAAATAAAATACTTGTTTGTAATAAGATAATAAAATACTAGAGAGCCACAACTGAAGATAATAGGCACTAAGCCATTAGTAATTACTCCCTCCGTTCCATATTAGTTGTTACACTAAACAGTTTTTCTGAATTCCAGGTCTCTTTTAGTGTTGCAAGGGAGAAGTGCTGATGTAGCCAAGCGATCTATTCCTGCTACACACAAGCAGCGAATCTTACTGACTTTTGGGAAGTCTGTGCCAAGAAAACTTGTTTCATCAGAAAGTGCTGCACGAGTCACTCCCACATTAGCACCTCCTCCTATGCCCTGGGGTCCACCATCAAGGCCAGCTAACATGAGGCCACATTCCCCTAGTCCTAAGCACTTCGGATATGCCCCCACCAGCAGTGTACTTCCAGCACCAATGGCTGGACCTCTCCACATCCCTCCATCCGATGGAATGCAGCCACTCTTTGTAGCACCTGCTCCTGTTGCTGCCGCAGCCATACCTTTCCCAGCAGCTGTTCAATTGCAAAATACAGCACCAGCTTGGATTCCAGAAGCCGCCCCAAGGTCTGCCCCACCACGTTTGCCTGTTCCAGGTACAGGGGTCTTTCTTCCTCCTGGATCAGGTCACCAACTGTTGCCGCCTCATCAGATGATCCAAGCTTCACATGCTCATGCGGAGATGGCTAATGGTAATGCTTCTCCAAGGAGCACGGCAACAAGTAAAAGGCCTGATACAGTCGAGGCAAAACCAGAGTGCAATGGGAGCTCTAATGGTGGCTGCGGCTTAGTGGATGAGAAGTCAGCTGTTCATAAGGAGCAGCAGCAGAATGGTGGTATGAAGAAGGCTGGGAACAGCAAGGCTGAGCCAGGTGCCCTTGCCAAGTAGAAGGGAGGTATAGTACATAGAGAAATCAGAAAGATGAGCTGAGGAAACTTCAAGTTTTCAGATCGTGATTGCAGGAATTCGAAGAGAAAAAGAATAGACATTCACTGGAGCAAATTGAGCTCGACCTAGGCCTTCACTGGCAACTCTCATCCATTGCAAGCACCTTGACGTCGAGTTGTCTACAAGACTGAACGCCGTCTTAAATTTTGTAGCTGCTGTGTAGCAAAACTGGATATATCTTGCTGCGTTAACTTGTCACCTGCTATGATTATGGGAATGGTAATCTCTGTGGTGCTTGTTATGTCAATCTTATCTTGGTGTAATGGTGCTCGTTTGCTGCATATGCATATTACTTCATGTGTTATAGTCAGTTAGCTAAGAGATGGTGAATAGGAAATGTTCCTCCGCTGATTGGTTACTCTTGGCTATGTGCACGCGTTATAGATGTGATACTGTTGCTAAACTCTTGACTTCAGCACGCCATTTTATTATACTCTTGTCAGGTGGCGCGGTGCGGTGGTGGCCGTTCCCATGGTATGTGTGCTTGTCTTAGGTTTCTCTGTCTCTTGCATCTTGGTGGATCTGACTCCTGGAATTGAACGTGCGTGTGTCTGTTTTTTTAATCATTTTTATGCTCAGTGGTTGACCTGATTCAGTCGCTCTTGTCTACGGGTCACCTCGTGTTTCTCTAGTAGTTAGCCATGACAGGTGCAGAGATTCGAATTGAAGGTTTGGCTCGGTCATGTTCAGAGTTCAATGGCTCTCTCTATTCTGTCAACAACCTGGTTGACGAAACGACTAGTAGGTTCTGTTTCTAGATAGCATCGGCTGAAGACGAGTAGTATGAGGTACTTCCCTGTTTCAAAATAAGCGTCGTAACTTTATTTGTATTAGTGTGCAAATACATAAAAGTTTAGACAAATATGACACTTAATACTGCCAAATGACGAGTGGGTGAACGGCGGTCACCTTGTAGGCTTGTACCAGTACTAGTTCTTGCCCACGGCAAAGGTGCGACGACACTATGGTGATCAAAACCAACTTAGCTCGCAGTAGTATTTAGTAACCTGATCATACGGAAATGAGCTACATGTGGCCTTTTATTTTTAAAAATTCGAAAATAATTATTTTAAGTTTTAAAAAAATCTGAAAAAAATTCCTAGATGTAAACAATGATGAAGTCCACAAACGTGCAAAATCTCAATGTGAAATTCTTTGTATTGTAGACTACACAAAAATAATAAAATCTGACAGGTTTATAGTTTTGAAATGTGTAATATTCACTATTCTCATATCCACACATTTGTCAATTTTGTGTGGCCCAAAGTACTACGAATTTCACATTGAGATTTTACATGTTTGTAGATTCTATCACTGGCTACATCTAGATTTTTTTTCAATTTTTTTAAAACTTAAAAATAATTTCTAAATTTTAAAAATAAAAAGCATGTAGCTTGGCCTCCATTTATCCACTCTCGATCATACATAAATCATGTCGCAAATGTGAGGGTACACCCGACACGAACACACTAGCAGTCGATTTCTAATGCGAACTTTTACTCACTCAACTGTCAACAGTGTGGGAGTGTGAGTATAGACTGTTCCCCATTCCCCTTCCTTCCTCTCCTCTCCCCTCGAACCACCACGCCGCCGCGGAGCTGCCGATCAACTCCGCCGTCTCAGCCTCGCCCCCCTAAGGCCCCCGTTCGACCACGCTGGGCGCCACCCCACGCTAGCGCCCGAGCTTCCCATCACTGACCGCCGTCCGGGTTGGCCCGGAGGGCCACAAGCAGGCCGGAAGGAGCGACGGAGAGCAGCCACCGTCGTCTGGATTTTCTCGCTTCGCCGTTCGTTATTGACGGCAGCACGGGCGGAAGTTCGTCCTCGTCTCACCTAGGTATCAAATCAGATCGCACTGCTCATCTCTTTCAGCCGCGCAATGCAAGCAACTGAGTGATTGCAACTTTTCTTTCCTACATTTTGTTTTGCTTAAATTCCGCCGATCTCGTATGCCATCAAATTTGAAGTTTTGATGGATGAATATAGTTGCCCTAGATTTGAAAAAAAAAGACCTACATTTGGTGGCAGGAATTTGGGTTTTCACATGTTCAAAAATGTATGCTTCCAATACGTATAAATATTGTCGAGAATCTTAGCCATGTTTCAGTTTGCTTACTGACAAGTGACAACCGCACTACTGTTTATTCTGAAATATGACACAGAGATCAATAAGATTCTCAATATTGTTGAGAATTTTAGCCATGTATTCATCACTTCCCAAACCGATTAGTCTTTTAAAGAAGAACCTCATGTCTTAGAAATGATACAAAAGTTCACGGGTGATTAGGAATGATCGTCTCTTACGGGTAGCTACTGTTCGTGATAAAAAAAGGTGTTCTGTTTACTTGTGAACTGCACAGTGGTTTGGATGTTTATATTTTATTTCCTTTTGTGATTGCAGAAAATGGATCAGAATGTTGAATCAAGCATTGTTGAGGATTTTGATAACCAACCTCTTATAAAAGCAAAAGGTTCGGCATCGAGTGGTTTGGCAGGCAAGCCTTTTGGATCGCAATCTCAATTCATAGATGTCAAGGAACAAAGAAGGAAAAGAGATAGAGAGCGGTATGCACAGATAAGCGATGAACAAAAGCAGGAAATACTGAAAATGCGCCGTGAAGCTTATAAGCAAAAGAAAAAAATTAAAGGGACAAAGAAATACGCAGATTTAGAGGCAGAACAAAGGAAAAAACAGTGCGTGCATGAAAGGCAGAAATATGCAAATATGCAGCCAGAACAAAAGAAAGCAAGATTAGAACAAATTGTAGCTAACCAGGAGTTTAGGCGCAGCACACCATGCAAAGAATCAATTGCGATGGTGAACTCTGCATATATCGCAACAGAGGAAGAATTTACTGCATCTACCTTTAAGGTATACCAATAGGTTATATGAATGTATGAACATATATTTCTTACCCTTTTAGGCATTTCTACTGGTGTCAACTTGGTTCATCTGGATAGAGAAATGAAATTATTTTACGAGGGTTTATCGATTTTCGACCGAAAGGTTTTTTTTTTCACTCTGCGTCAGATTTAGTTTCTTCCAAGCTTTACAGTTAAAGTGAAGGTAAATATGACCTCTGCTTATGGTTAACACATACTGGTAGGATACAGGCCCACAGTGGTCCTGTCTTGATATAGTTGCACATATTCGAGGAGGTTGACTTTTACTAAATTTATAGGCCTTATTCATTAGAATGGAGGGAGTTTGACATGTATGCCTATTTATTGCTTGGTGATTGCACGGTCAAGCTGAAGTGGAAATAAGGTCTACTAATTTGTTGCTTACTTAACCCATCGGCTATCCGGCGAAAGGTTTTATCGGCTGTTGTAGCCTCCACATAAAAAATATTAGCTGAACTGGTTTAAAAAGAGAAGTGGACCATGGTGGTGATACTTCGGATGTGAAAATATGGAAGTCCACGATGTTGAAACGAGAGGAGAGGGGTTATATGAGGGAAAGATGATGGTTGATCTTACGGTGTGTGCTTGATAGTTGATAGAAAATGTGCAAGATAATAATATGACCAAATCAATTTTTTTGTGTGCGTCTTGAAAAAGTGTGGGCAAAGCTTTGCTATTGTGATAGTGGACCATGTCCATAGCAAGGCCGGGCAAATTTACTAGTTATTTATTATTTATGCTTCCTACACTGGATGCAATGCGTCCTCATCTCATTTTTCACCTTTTATTACTCAGGAGCTTCTAGATTTCCTTATCCCCATTTTCGAGAGGCATGCGCAATTATGGGCTACAGAAATTGAAGAACCCACAGCAATGTTGACAAAAAAACATGGTACCAGCATGTCCGAGTTTTCTCGTGATCTCCTCACTGCTATCAAGGACCATACCACACCTACTCCTTCCTTTGCGTTGTCGCCCAGGGCTGTCGATGTTTCAAACCTTCACCAAGCTGAATGTAGTGCTTCAAAAGCAACACCTGAAACGCGGTTCTGGAAGGATGACGTCCAATACGAACATGAGGTGGAACAAAGCAAAGAGAAAACAACCTTCCAAAACCAGATGCCAGATACACCCCGAGCACCTGCTTCAGCTCAAACCAACCTAGATCAAGGTACAAGACAACGGGAAAATTATGATACAATAGCACCATCTTTCAGTCTTCTTCTACCCAGTGAGACCTGGCTCAACCACTGCCCAATCCTACACCGCTAGCTTTGTGTTTGTAGTATTATCTGTTTTTCTTGCCTTGCTTCAGATCTAACTATTGCACTTACAACCTTGTTTTTTCACTTCTAGAAGCTGCACACAATGCGCCTTCTGAAACTAATCCTGACAACACCATTTACAGGAAAAGGGTACGATGAACTGCTGGAAGCTCGGAAAAAACTGATAGATGCGAGCAAGCAAATAACACATTTACAGGCGGAGATGCACACAGTGAAGTCCAAGATGCAAGTTTTTGAAGCAAGATGCAACCTGTTCGACACTAGGTCCAACCAGCTTGAGGATCCGTCTACGGAGATTGAAGCGAAATCCAAGATGATTGACACTAGGTCGAACCAGCTTGAGGCTAGGTTTATGGAGGTTCAATCCAAGAAGCTTGACGAGCTAGCTAGGCAGTATGACTATGATAGGAGGAACCTTGAACGGGACAAGGAAAAGTTGCACCAGGAGATGCATGCGATGGAGTCACTCAACCAGGCTCTTATTTCCAAGGAAGCAAAAAGCAACGATGAGTTGCAGCATGTTCGAAAACAGCTGGTAGATTTTACTGAGCGACTATCACAGTTACAGGATGAGATGCACGCAATGGAGACGCTAAATAAGGCTCTGGCTGCTAAGGAAAGAAATAGCAGTGAAGAGTTGCAATGCATTAAAGAAAACCAGCAAGCACTGGATTTACTCAACAATGTTCTGATAACCAAGGAAATAAGAAGCAACAATGAGTTGCAAGATGTCCGGAAGCAGCTAATAGATGTAAATGAGCAACTAGTACCTTCTTTTTTCCTTCACTGTCATTGTGACTGATTCGTTTCAACAATGACTGGCAAAAATTTCGTACTTTTGCACCGTTTTTCAGTATAATCACTAATTCTCCTTCTGATCAATCTGTTCCAGCAATCTCTCACATGTTCATGTGATACTTTGGCATCATCACTATATCATCATTAGTTTTCATACTGATCGATCATCTGCTTGTTTTTCAGGGCTTACGGAAGTTTACAAATGGACGAGCAAATATAGGTGTCAAAAGGATGGGCGAGCTTGACGCAAAAGTATTTGCAAATTGCAGACAAGATTTATCACAGGAGGATGCACACATTTCTGCTGCGTCTCTTTGTTCAAGTTGGCAAGCCGAAATCACAAACCCAATGTGGTACCCTTTTAAGGTGGTCAAAGTTGATGGTGAACCTACGGTAATGAAAATCTCCCTACTATTCCCTTGACATATATTTTTTGTTTAGAAAATGAAGCTTTATACCTGGGCCTCTACATCATAGTTTCATATTTCTATAGCTTATTACAGAGTTAATTGACATGTAGTAATATTCCTTATTTTCTAGCTCTGGTTGCTTCCTTGTAGCACCTTTAGGTGTGTCAGCATTTACATCTTTTTATAAGTCTTGCCGACATATCTCTGATTCCATTTGACAGTGCATGCATTATCTGATGTAGGAAATTCTCTGTGAGGATGATGAGAAGCTTCGGAAGTTAAAAGAGCACGGTGAAGAAATATACACTTCAGTAACAAAGGCGCTGCTTGAGATCAATGCTTACAACCCCAGTGGTCGCTATGTTGAGCCGGTGTTGTGGAACTATAAGGATGGCCGGGAAGCAAAACTAGGAGAAGCCGTCCAGTTTATCCTGAAACAGTGGCAGATATATAAGAGGAAGCGCTGAGCCCATGTGGATGCAGGATCCATGTGCTGCTTTTGCTTTCCTAAAACTAGTAGTAGTTCCACCTTAAGCTAGACATGATATGATTTTAGCACTAGTGGATTATTTAGAGCTTCATAGTGGTTTACCGGTCCTTACTGACCATGCAACTAGATTAACCGTGATCTCCTTTCAGTTGGTAGAGGATAGCTAGATTCTCCTGCTGTACTATTTGCATGTACACTAGTACTAATTTCAGAGTGCTTACTGCCCCTTCTATCTCTGTATATGTGAATTTCCTGGCCATGGGATTCTTGTATAAAGGGGTACCTGAATGATGGACTTGTAGGCGTAGTTTTCATGTGTTAAAATGCTTTTCTTTTTTGTTGGGTGTGGACATAGGTGAGGGCCTAACCTGAGGTAGAAGGAGGCTGCAGGGAGGAACTCTCTCAGCTTAGGGTTACAGAGATAGAAGCACCTTATATAGGTCAGGACAGGCTGGGCCAGATGGGCCACAAAAGAGAACAAGAAGACAGCCCAACAGATACACCAACAGTTATCCAACACTCCCCCTCAAGATGGGTGATAAATGTCAATCATCCCCATCTTGGCACGAGCAAGATTACACTCCTTTAATCCTAGTCCTTTTGTTAAACAAGTCTGCCACTTGTTGTCCCGATCTCACATAAGCCAATGAGATAATCCATGCATCAATCTTTTCTTTAATAAAGAATCTGTCTATCTCCACATGTTTAGTTCGCTCATGCTCGGACGGGGTTGTTTGCTATGTTTATGGCAGACATATTATCACACCACACTTTCAAGCTTCCTTGCCTTAAAAGTTTTAGCTCTCTTAGAAGGTTTCGTACCCACAACATTTCACCCAGTGCCCCGTGACATAGCTCACGTACTCGCTTCAGCTCGTTGATTTCGAGACAACAGATTGCTTCTTACTTCTCCATGACACCAAATTTCCTCCAACAAAAACACAATACCCCGAGGTGGATCTCCGATCATCTAAGCAGCTAGCCCAATCCGCATCACAATATCCATCTACATTTAGGTGTCCATTACTTTTAAACCACAATCCTTTTCCTGGAGTGCCCTTCAAGTATCTCAAGATTCTTTGAGCTGCTTCCAAGTGTCCATCCCTCGGATCATGCATATAGCGACTCACTACACTCACTGCAAATGATATATCTGGTCTTGTGTGGCATAAGTATATTAGTCTTCCAACGAGTCTTTGATATTTCTCCTTGTCTATGGGCGCTCCAGACTCTGCTGTGATTTTATTATTTTGGTCAATAGGGGTTGAAGCCACTCGGCAACCCAGCATGCCCATATCATCTAAGAGATCCAATGTATACTTTCTTTGAGATAGTGATATCCCTTTTGACGATCGTGCAACTTCTATTTCAAGGAAGTATTTAAGTTTTCCCAAATCTTTCACCTCAAAGGTTTGACTCAAGCATCCTTTCAGTTTTGCAATTTCAACATCATCATCTCCCGTGATAATAATATCATCAACATACACAGCAAAGATAGTGATTTTCTTCTCAGAATGTCTGTAAAATAAGGTATGGTCTCCATTGCATTGACCATATCCCATGCCACACACCACTTGTCTAAACCTATCAAACCAGGCCCGTGGAGATTGTTTGAGGCCATATAGAGATTTCTTCGGTCTACATACCTTCCCTTTAGTTTCGGTCCGACAAATCCTGGTGGCATCTCCATATACACCTCCTCTTGAAGATCACCATGCGGAAATGCATTTTTGACATCAAGTTGATGCAAGGGCCATCCGAAATTTGCCGCACAAGAGATCAATATTCGACAGAGTGCTCATTTTTGCCACTCGGTGCAAACGTCTCATCATAGTCAATGCCATAAGTCTGACTATATCCTCTTGCCACAAGTCTTGCCTTATATCTCTCCACTTTCCCTTCTGCATTTTGTTTCACAGAATAGATCCACTTACAGCCTACTGTATTCTTTCCTTTAGGGAGATCTGTCAACTCCCATGTTTTATTTTTCTTCAAGGCCTCTAATTCTTCCACCATATCATTGCACCATCTTGGGTCCAACCTGGCTGCCTTCCAATCCTTAGGAACAGATACAGTTTGTAGTGAAGCAACAAAAGCCCGAAAAGAGGGTGATAATGCCTCGTAAGAAATATAATTTCCTACGTCATAGTCATCATAACTCAGCCGCTTTGGCGGCCCAACTTTCCTTACCCCTTTCCTTATTGCAATTGGCAAGTCTAGGCTATTATTGGACTCAGTCTGAGATTGATTCTCCTCAGCAGAATCTACACTTGTGCTTCCTTGATTTTCAGGTCCAATGGGTTCCTCCCCTGCCCCTGGTCTTGTTGCTCCTCCAGTGCATCTACTTGTTCCCTTTGTACTTGTCTTCTAGAGTACACAAGTGGATTCTGCAGCCATCTTTGTGTTGGTACGGGTCTAGGTGGTGTAGGTGTACCAGGAATTGCAGGAATCTCCGCAACAATAGGAATTTGTTGATGTTGATGTTGATGTTGGTCACCATCTTGCTGCTCTTGATCACCACATTGCTCGTTGCTCCCCCTCTTGAGCATCACCAAGATGGTCAAGCCCCTGGAACAAGCCACTAAGATCACTCTCACCGTCATAAAATGGTTCTGACTCGCGAAACGTAACATCCATGCTTACAAATGTCCTCCTGTCGGTGGGACTTCAACACTTGTAACCCTTCTGTCTGGAGGAATAGCCAATAAAGATACATTTGATAGCCCGATGATCTAGCTTGCCAACGGATGGTCTCGTGATCCCTTACAAAACATGTACAGACCAAAGAGTTTGGGTGGTACAACAAAGTCATTGTTATTTAGAAGGAGTTGGCAAGGAGACCGCATACCTAGAATCTTTGAAGGCATTCTGTTGATCAAATACGTAGCAGCTCATAACCGCCTCACTCCATAAGAATTTGGGAACATTCATGCTAAACATAAGAGATCGAGCCACTTCAAGAATGTGCCTATTCTTCCGCTCAGCAACTCCATTCCGGGGAGGAGTGTCGGGACATGAAGTCTGGTGCAAGTATACCTTGCGAAGATAAGAAAGCAAGAAAAGGTTTGTTGTTATATTCAGTACCATTATCGCTTCGATCACTTGCACCCGAACATTGAATTGGTTTTTCACATAGGCACAAAAACTCGAAAACAAGTGAACACTTCATCTTTGTGACGCATAAGATAAATCCAAGTCATTCCGGAATAGCAATCAATAAAAGTCACAAAGTACTTCATGCCACTTATCGACACAACAGGACACGTCCATACATCGAGTGCACTAACACAAATGGGGATACACTTCGATCCCTCTACTAACATAAGAGGTTCTCGTATGCTTAGCATATTCACAGGCATCACAACATAATTTGGTTTTGTCCACTCCATTCATTACATCGGGAAAAACTCGAAACATTTTATCAAACGCCATGTGGCCCATTCGACAATGATGAACTAGTGCCATACTCTCCTTTCCTCCAA
Source organism: Lolium rigidum (assembly GCF_022539505.1). Taxonomy (NCBI): domain Eukaryota; kingdom Viridiplantae; phylum Streptophyta; class Magnoliopsida; order Poales; family Poaceae; genus Lolium; species Lolium rigidum. The sequence goes on from NC_061510.1 coordinate 82,845,356, forward strand.
CAATCGCAGCAGAACACGGAACTAGCATCATGCCCCATCTTGTCATGATCTATGTGCCAAAGACCTCTATGCCCGGTTGCAGTCCCAATCTTCTTGCTCGCTCTCCCTTTCCCGAATTAAACACATATATCTATCAACTATTATACGGTAGTCCCGCCGATCGATCGTGGCACTTAGAGATAGCAGATTTACTCGGAAAAGCAGGAACATGTAGAACCGATGACAATTTTATGTTGGATGTACATTGCACCGACCCTCCCCTTTTATAGATTGTGCTCGTGCCATCTCGTCTGTTTGGATAGTGCCTCTATGTGTGGGAGGATACCGAGTATAAGAGTCAAACTCACTAATATTCCCGGTAACATGTTTGGATGCTCCGTAATCAAGAATCCAATCTGAATTAGCATTATGAGTGGCTATAGAAACTCGATCAATATTACCTTCATCTTTGTAGACAAAGTGAGCAAAGTTCCCAAAGGTTGCTTCATTTTGTCCTTCTTCCTTTGATTGTCCCCGAGAGGTACCGGTAGTTGGCTCGAAGCCGCCGCCATATGTGCCTTGGGTGATATAGTGTGCCGCTGTCCACCACCCCTCGCCATACTCGTTGTCCATATGGCTGTCCACCACCTCTCGCCATACTCGATGTCCATATGACTGTCCACCACCTCTTCCATACTCGCCGTCCACCACCTCTTGCATACCGATGTCCATATGGTCGTCCACCACCTCTCGCCATCACCTCTTCCTCTCGTAGCTTCCTCTCGCCATGTGTGTATCCTCCTCTCCCCCTACCGGGTGTAGCAAAGGAGGTACACCGATGCTTCAAGTGTCCCTTCGTCCACAAGTATAGCGATCTCTCATCTCTTGTCTCTCGGTAGTGTAGAAGGTCGGGTGAGGGACATAATCGCTTCCCTTTGTCATATTCGGACGCACTTCCTCTCCGGACATAGCCGCAATGGCTTCTTTGAGAGAAGGGGTAGTGGTTTGATGCGGTAAAGCAGCCCTTCTCCCCTCAAAATCTTGACTAAGGCCTTTCAAGAACTTCATGACTCGCCGACGTTCAATCCAGCCTTGCGGCAAAGCACTCACACATTCCCCATGGGCAAGTTCCGGAGGGTCAACATGATCTAAATCTCCCCAAAGATGCCTGCAACTCAGCCACATATGCCATCACAGCTTTGTTTCCTTGTTGCAAGTCATGCACTTTATCCTCAATCTCAAGCAATCAACATAATGTTCCCCTTTCCTGAATATAGATTTGATAGAGTGTCCCATACCTCCGAAACTTTTGTGAGTGCCTCTACGAAGCAAGCAATGTTAGGAACCAAAGAGTTAAGCAACCATGCCACAATCGGAGAATTTATGGCATTCCACTGTTTCCATTCCGGACCGGCCTTGTCTCGCTGGTTCGCAGCCTTCACCACTCACACGTTCATCCAGCCCTTTTGAGTTCAAAATCAACAGCGCCCTCCTTGACCACCGGAGATAGTTGGTCACTCCTTCCAACTTGATTTCATTCGCCGGCAGCCTCAAGTTTCGACCGATGTTGGTATGGGGAACGATTGCTCCCCCTCCAGCCAGATCCTCCTCCTCCATCTCCTTTGGTAGTGATAAGTTCTCGCCAGCTTCTCCGCAGCCTTGGCCAAATCCCCGTTGTCCCCCATGCTTGACACCAAACTAACCTCTCGAAACACCAAAGGGCTTACCCGCAGGATGCCCTCTTCGTCTTCTTACTCGTCACCGCCTTCCCTCCTTGCCGCCACAGCAGCACTCGCTTCCTTCCTCTTCCTCCTAGTCGCCGCAGCTGCACTCGCTTCCTTCCTCTTCCTCTTCCTCTTCCTCCTAGCTGCCACAGCAGACTAGGCTTCCAGATCGGCAGTCCTTCCTGTCGTTGCCCTCACTGCCCCTTGCTCTGATACCATGTGGACATAGGTGAGGGCCTAACCTGAGGTAGAAGGAGGCTGCAGGGAGGAACTCTCTCAGCTTAGGGTTACAGAGATAGAAGCACCTTATATAGGTCAGGACAGGCTGGGCCAGATGGGCCACAAAAGAGAACAAGAAGACAGCCCAACAGATACACCAACAGTTATCCAACATTGGGAAAGGCCACTTGGTAGAATTACAGGCTAAAAAGTTTAACCTGGTCATCTCTGTTGTGCTTGTTCTGTTAATCTTTATATCATGGTAATGGTCCTCGTGCAGTTAGTGTTGGTGTTGCGAATGAATTCTTGACCTCGTGCATATGTGTTTGTGTCTTGGTTTTTTTGTCTCTTCGCTCTTGGTGTTCACTTGGTCCTGATTTCCTTGTGAAATTCAAAGTGTTTGTGCCTGTGCCGCCTTGTTCAGCTGTTTGATGTTTGATTATCCCAGTTGTTGATGTGATTCAGTCGTTCCTGTCGTTCGGTTTCTCTAGTTAGCCATGTCAGACCTTAATCTAGCCTTGTTTACCTCTATTTCCCAGGGATTTGGGACGAGAAGGGATTTTGTGAATTCTGTCAATCTCCTGAACTACACTTCCACCTCAATACTCTCCTATGGTGGAGAGTTTTTAATCTAGACAAAAATAGGAAGAATTGTGGGATAATTCCATCCAATACCTACTTAGTAAACGCACTACTGGGGACTTTTTTTGGGATCCCGAATAATTCCTTACACTTCCATGGAATATGCTTCAAATACATTAGAAGTAATAGGTAGTACTAGCTGTATCACGTTACCCCTGGTAGGATTTAACTAATTCACTGTCTTTTGCTGCGCGGCGGCATGCGCAGTTTTGAAATATTTTCCCGGATGCTCTCCCTCAGCTCCTTGAAAGATTCAGGTATATGGTGGTACTCGTGAAACATGAGTCCTTGAGCCCTACACATGTTTTGGAAGAGAAGGCCATCAGGATTCAAAACACATAAATTCAGTAGTCAGTACTGCGTGTCTCGTAGATGTAAGGAAGGAAACTGAGCAGTAAAACTTACCACTCACTATGATGACAGTATGTGAGAAGATGATCAGCAATGGTGAAGGGGCGCACGGAGGGGCGGATCCTATCCACCATGTTGTGTATCTGGCAGTGCTCCGCCAAGTCCTCGGACAATCCAGTCGTCAGTGAGTGCAGCACCACAGGGCTTCCGTTTTTTAGAGAGAAGTAGATGGAGTTGCCCATGAGAGAAGGGAGGTCCCTGGCCGAAACAGACAGGCAGCGATCCCTGTTGAGGAACAGCGCGCGATCACCCAGGCACTTCACCGGAATCAGCTCGCCGGTGCCGCCACCGCCGCTTCGCAAGTGCACTTCATAGAGCCCGTAGCCTACTCCTCCTAATTCAGCAGGTGGATACCGGTCGGCGACCAGCATTCGTCCACCAGACTCCACCAGGAAAGGCTCGCAGAAATGGATGTGGTCGCCGAACATGTTTGGAATTTGAGAGTCGTCGTCGCCATCGCCGCCGCCGAGCGGTGGTGGATATAGCTGCACGATCTCTCTTGAAGGCGACAAGGTGGCGTAGACATTTCCTTGGAACGACAACATGCTCAAAAGATCACGGCTTCGATTGATCAGCTTCCATTCTGTATCATCTGGCTCCGCCGCGAACACCCACCACGGGAACCTGACCACCACGGCGATGGAGTACGCCGAGTTCGCGCCGCATACCACGGCCCTCATATCGAGCCTGTGTTTCTTCCATCGCCCGACCCACCCGTGGAACACACGGGCGAGGGGCGGGAGATCGACGACGACGCGCGTGAAGGGGTGGAGCACGCGGACCGCGGTGGTGCTCATGTGGAGGAGGATGACGAGGCCGTCGGTGAAGCCCACGATCCTGTGGCGACGGAGCTCCGGCAGGTGGACGCGGATGCGCCTAGCCGTGCGCGTGTTGAAGAAGGGGATCTCGCAGGCGTCGTCCGGGCGGACCGCGTCGCCGTCGCACAGCGCCACCCAGCCGCGCGGCCGGAGGCGCGGGTCCCGTAGAGTGGGGTCGCGCGGCGAGGGAGTGCAGGCGCGCCAGTTGAAGCACACGCCGCGGAAGGCGATGTAGTCCACAATGTCGTCGCCGCCGGCTAGGATCCGGCGGAGGACAAGATCGACTATGTCGGTGGGCAGGGACGCCCAGCCATGGCTTGCCCGCGCCGGGCGCTTGCTGGGAGCGAGCGGTGCCAAGGAGGCGCCTTTGCGCTTCCTTCCAGCCACCCTCTGCGGCGACATTTTTTTTTTGACAGTCTGCGGCGACATTCCGGCCGGGGATTCTTGGATTTGCAACCTCGATCCGTTTCCTGGGACCTTCTCAATCCCGTTCCCGTTCTAGGCTATATGGGCCCAATCCGGCTGCCTGCCTGGGTCAGAGCATCTCCAACAGACGCTCTATATAGACACCGCTGCAAAAAAACGACCGGTATACCGCGCACGGGAGGGAAGCAGGCGTTCCAGCAGGCGCGGTAAACGGCGCGGCGCTGCAAAAAATTTAGGACGCGCGGCGTTTTGCACAATCCGGAGCGCCATATGTCACGCATCGGCTACCGTGCGCGGCATCGCTCGTCCACGCGCGAAAAAACCCCGCGCTGAAACTTCCCTTCCGCGTCGCCGCCCGAGCGCCCAATCCGTCGTCTCCGCGCGGCCGCCGGCGCAATCCCGACGATGGACGGCACCTCCGGCAACCCACCGACCCCTCCCTACTCCGTCCCACCCTCCGCCGCTGCCGCCGCTTCCGCCGCCAAACCCTAGCGGCGGCGCCGACGGCGGCAACACAATGGCTGCTGCGCGCGTGCTCTTCGTCCCACCGCGCGGGACGCTGCACGCAGGTGCAGCCGCCGCGCAGATGGCAGCCGCGCAGGGCGCCGGCAATGCGCGGCCCGCGCCGAGGAGGGGGAAGGCGCCGTCGACCAAACGGCCGTACATCGGTGCCGCCTCCGTCGCGCCGCCGAAGAAAGCGAAGGCGCCCGCCTCCCGCCGGCCGCAGCCTCCTCCTCCTCCGACGAACCAGCCGGCGCCTCCGTCCGGCAACCGCGCAGGCGCACATACGGTGCATGATGAAATGCCCGAGAGGTAAAAAACACTACTTTTCGTCCAAATTGTAGTTTAGATGCATACCTAGCAGGATAATAATGAATTTCATTGCAATGTAGAGTTGATGATGACACATTCATGGAGACAATGAATGTTGGATCTTCGTTCATGCATGATGAAGCCGCCGACCGAGAGGAGGAATATGAGGATGTAGATGAGGAAGGAGAAGGGTTGATTGAACCTCGCCATCCCGGTCGGTCGGCCAACTACACCATAGCGGAGTACAAGTTGCTTTGCAAGACGTGGTTGACAATTGGAATGGATCCAACAACCGGTACCGATCAAACAAGAGAAACATATTGGATGAGGATGACGGAGTACTTCAACACACACAACACAAGTGGGAACGAGCGAACCATGCGCTCACTTCGGTCCCGTTGGTCCGGCATCAACACCGATTGCCAAAAATGGGCGGGCGTGCAAGCCAACGTCGATGTTCTTAATCCAAGTGGCACAAATGAGAATGATAGGGTAAGCCATTGTACTACTATGTTCACCATATGGCTCATATGAGAAGAATACAATTCTAGTTCATATAGCTCATCTATTTTCTTTTCCGCATATATGTAGAACTCTATGGCTCAAGGATTGTTTAGGGATGTGGGAAAGAAGAACAAGAAAGGCAACAAGATTCTTGGCAAGCCATTCACCTTGCATCATTGCTATGATGTTCTAGGGAATGAAGAAAAGTGGAAGACCCGCGACAAGTTGGATGCGGCAACTATGGCGGCCAATGCTACCGGTGATGCAACAATCATCGATGATGATGATTCAAGTGATGAAGGCAAGAAGAGAAGCTCCAGTCCTCACTCGGTCAACAATGAGCGGAGGAATGTGCATGGTAGGAAGACCGCCAAAGATATGAAGGGAAAGAAGGCCGGAGATGACGACATTGCAATGACTATGGAAAGGATTGCAAATGCACGGTTGCAAGCAAATGAAGATAGGAAGATGCAAAGAAACTTGGAAAAAGAGGCTATGGATGCTATTGAAGCTAGGAGAGCCGCTTTGGAGGAGAGAATTGCCGCCAACAAGGAGAGGAAGTTGGCTTTAATATTGCCTCGGAGAAAAACGTCCATGAATTACAACATGTCAAATACCCAAATTTAAATTGCTTCGTGATACATGTTAATCATTAGTTACTACGGCTTTGCTCCATTACAACCCCTCTCCCAAACTCAGTCTTGGCTCAAACACAAAAATGACGGAGATTCGCTCGATACCCCTTCATAATTAATGTCACGATGGTCTTTTAGAAAACTAAACAGGTATACATAACCCTGTACAAAATCCGTATCACCCAAATTATTTGTACAAATAAGTAGAATACATATAGATATGTTTGGGTGTACGTATGCCGTTGTCGACTCATCGGAAGCGACTTTGCCGGGCAGTGGCGGTCGAGACCGGCGGGCAGGGGGCACGGCAAGGCAGCGGCATGCCGTCCACGAGGCACTGCGAGCGGCGCTGGTCAGCACGAGCCTCGACAGGGATTCTCTGGTGGTGGCGACGTGAAGCCAGGTCGGCGGCGCTGCATTTGGATAGATAGTCTGGTCACGTTCCAGCTGGCCAGTCCGGCGCGTTAGGGAAGAAGGAGCGCAATGTTGGACATGTTCGGCGGCGGCGGACGTGATCATTTGCGGCAGTGGATGTGATCGCCAGCGACACTGGCGGACACTGGCGGACGTGATCGGCAACGACAACTCGGCTAGTTGAGGACGTTCATATCGTAGAGCCTTTGATGGAGATCGTGTTTGCTCTATGTATACGGTATATCCACGTATGGGTATACCGGCTTTGGATATGGGCTTTGGAGGGCTCACGCTTAATTAATTAATTAATTTCGCTAATTACCAAATGTATCTTGATACTTTTTGATATATAGACATCTCAATGTAGACAAATAACCGATACTTTTTTATAGACGAAGGGACTGAAATTTGATGATCTCCCAGTAAACTGAAAATTAGTCACTCCCTTGAAGTGAATATGTGTCGGCACTGTGGTGATTGGAATCAATGTGCTGTCCAACGATTAAGCTGATCATATGGTAAATGAGATCAAGCTCTAAATCAATGTACAGTAGTAATTCAGAGTATCCTCACGCGCGGCGGCATGCGCAGTTTTGAATTTTTTGCCCGGATGCTCTCCCTCAGCTCTTTGAAAGATTCAGGTATATGGTGGTACTCGTGAAACATGAGTCCTTCAGCCCTACACATGCATGTTTTCAAAGAGAAGGCCATCAGGATCCAGAAGAGTTACACACATAGATTCAGTACAGCGTGCGTAGATGCAAGGAAGGAAACTGAGCTGTACATAAAACTTACCACTCGCTAGGATGGCAGTAGGTGAGAAGATGATCAGCAATGGTGAAGGGGCGCACGGAGGGGCGGGTCCTATCCACCATGTCGTGTATCCGGCAGTGCTCTGCCAAGTCCTCGGACAGTCCAGTCGTCACCGAGTGCAGCACGACAGGGCTTCCGTTATTTTGAGAGAAGTAGATGGAGTTGCCCATCAGAGAAGGGAGGTCCCTGGCAGAAACAGACAGGCAGCGATCCCTGTTGAGGAACAGCACGCGATCACCCAGGCACTTCACCGGAATCAGCTTGCCGATGCCGCCGCCGCTTCTGCGCAAGTGCACTACAAAGAGTGCAAAGCGGTCGTGGTCGAGTGGATGGACGACGAGCAGCATTCGTCCACCGACCTCCACCAGGAAATACCGGGAGAATCTGTGGACATCTGGAACATGAGCAACCACCGCTGGCACTGGCACGTCGTCGTCGAGCTCGAGCGATGGTGGATATAGTTGCAGGATCTGTTTTGAAGCTGAGGAGGTGGCGTAGAGCTTTCCTTGGAACGGCAAGATGCTTTTGCTTAGAAAAGAAGACCCTCGATAGAGCACCTTCCAGTCCGAATCGCCTGCCTCCGCGGCGAACACCGCCTCCCTCCAGCGGAACCACACCACGACCGCGATGGAGCTCGGCGAGCTAGCGCTGTCGCATACCACGGCGTTCATGTCGAGAAGGTGGTGCTTCCACCACCGATCCACCTCCTGGCGGTACACGCGGGCGAGGGGCGGGAGGTCGACGGCGACGCGCGTCAAGGGGTGGAGCACCCGGACCGCGGTGGTGCTCTTGTGCAGGAGGATGACGAGGCCGTCCGTGAAGCCCACGATCCTGTGGCGCCGGAGCTCCGGCGGGCGCGCGCGGATGCGCCTCGCTGTGCGCGTGTTGAACAAGGCGATCTCGCACGCGTCGTCCGGCCGGACCGCGTCGCCTCCGCACAGCGCCACCCAGCGGCACGGGCGCAGGCGTCGGTCCCGCAGGGTGGGGTCGCGCAGCGGGGGCGTGCAGGCGCGCCAGTAGAAGCAGACGGCACGGAAGGCGATGCAGTCCACAATGTCGCCGCCGGCTAGGACCCGACGGAGGATGAGTATGACTATGTCGGTGGGCAGGGACGCCCAGCCACGGCTTGCCCGCGCCACGCGCTTGTTGGGAGCGACCGGAGCCAAGGAGACAACTTTGCGCTTCCTCCCGGCTAAAGTCCCCGTCGACGGCCCTGCCGGAGCAATAGGAGGCAATTTTCTCTCCATCTTGCAGGCACGGAATTGCAATCTCGATCGGCTTTGCTGGATGCTGGGATCTTCTCCGTCCCGTTCCCTAGCTATATATTGGTTAGCTCTTCAGGTTTTTTACGACTGGGGCAGGGTGTCCTCCAGCGACGCGGATGCAGGGTGTAGAGGGCGCGGGGGTGCGGGATGCGGGGAGCGGGCGTGGTGCACCAGCGGAGAGCCACTTGCGAGAGTTGTTTTCTCTATTTTTTCCGTTCTGCTTTCAGGGTATAGGGTGTGGACGTTATCACTGTTTCATGGATCGAACTCCTCCTGTGTTCCCTTATATTTTTTTAAAAAAAAAATCACCGAGTTATGAATAACATTCACTTTTTGTTGAAGGAAATGAATAAATATTCATAGTATTACAAAGAATCAAAAAAATAAAACAAATAGAAGAAAAAGGAAAAGAAAACGAACAGGAAAAAACAAGCTGGGCTAAAATGGGCAGGCCCATACACCCGAGTGAGGGTTAATGGTTCTTCTTCTTCTTCTTCTTCTTCTTCTTCTTCTTCTTCTTCTTCATTAGACAAGCACTGATATTTTGTTGTCAGTTAGCTGTTAGCCAAATAATGACATGTCTGTGAGCTTGTTCAAGACATGGTCGTGATTATCTTTTCCTTGCTTATAGGATTAGTTAGGCCGCACTATGCGCACCATGGGATGGCATGGATCATGCGAATACTGTGGCAGTAGAACTAGCGCGAGACTTGGACGTCGTGGGATGGCACGACATGTAAGCTCAGTCAACGTTTGTTAGCTATTTCGGTAGATTTTCGTTGGTGATCACCTGCCGAGAGGGGATATTCCGCAACTAGTTGCGCCCGCATCCCATTTTTGTTGTGACACTTTCAAGTTTCCAAAAAATGCAAACTATAATTCTGGACATACATTGTGTTGTGTCTTGTGCATCTGTGAAGTTTCATCCAAAAATATGTCAAAATGTGGCCTACACAAAAAGAACAAATGATCTGTAAATAGTACGTGACACTATTTACGTACGTCTTCTCTTTTTTACACAGGTCACATTTTAACATATTTTTGGATGAAACTTCATAGATGCACAAGACACAACACAATGTATGTCTAGAATTTTAGTTTGCATTTTTTGGAAACTTAGAAGTGTCACAACAAAAAATAGGGTGCGGGCGCAACTAGTTGCAAATGAGAGTTTCCCTCACCTGAATAAGAAGAACAGAACCAGAAAAGCTACACGGTTGCATGCAGCACAAAATTCTCTCTCTCTCATTTGTTCTCCAAAAGAATTCGTCAGTTGCGAGAGGTTGGCAACATCACTCGTGTCTGGCTAGTAGATAGGGTTAGGTCTAGGTTTTCTAGCTGCGCAGCTTTGATGGTGACGGCTGCGGCACAGATGAATAAGTTTGTTCCCTAGCTCCGGTCCCATCTCGGCGTTGGCCATCCCGGCGGCGGCCATCAGATCGGGGGTTGTTTTCCTGGCCGGCCCTTTGGTCTGGCGAGGCTAGGTGTTCTTCGCATGGTTGGCGAGGTGGCGGCGACGACCACGTCGTTGAATAAGGTCCTTCGGCTTTGTCCCTGTCACGGTGGCGTGTGCTCCGGCGTCACCAAGAAGCTTGTGATGTCGTCTTCTACAAGAGTCATTTTGTTGCTCCTTCTGGTAGTGACGACGGCATTCTGGGCATGTCAGTTGCTCTAGCGCATGGTTGGTGGTAGATGGCGTGCGGGCCCAATGCCCTTCGGCCGACGAGGCTGGTTGGAGGATGCGGTTCTGGAGCCGCAAAGGCATGGGGATGTTCCCAAGTTGACATGCCACACTGGAGAAAACCTTGTCCGACGGCGAATTTCATCGGCTCTCAAAGCATTGATGCGATGGTGCTTCTTTGGCTCATGCCCGATGGTCTCTTGGTTTATTTTCTGGCGGGTGCTTGGGTTATGGCGGAGATGAGCGACATGCGAAGTTTGTGTTGTGTGCTTCCCTAGTATGTTCAGTTAGAATCCTATGTGTGGGTATCATGTTGTATTCTGTTTGCTTATAAACATACAGAAGTCGTGCCAGGTCTAGCTGGCGGCAGTTAGCCTTCTGTGGCACCATTAATGACACACGCCTTCGTGTCTCGCGCCCATCCTTAAAAGGGCACCAACAACATCATGACATCGCCCACACCTCCCTCACCATGGTTGCATCCAAACACATGGACAACCACAACTCGCCGCCACAAAGCCATGGACAAGAAGAGGAACGACCACGAGGGCTCCACACATGGCGGGGTAGGTTGGACCGGGCTCATTTGTGAGGTAGACAGTTTTCTTTAGGGTTTGTTTATTTTATTGCGGTTTTCTTTCAGTTTTGTGTTTTTGTCAGGTTTTATCTGGCATGATTTTTTGAAAATTTAAAACTTGAACTTTTTTTTATTGTTTTGAAGTTTGAATTTTTTCACATTTGAAAGTTTGATTATTTATTTGAAATTTTAAGATTTTTTAATCCACACTTTTAAATTTTGAACTTTATATGTTTTTTAAATTTAAATGTTTCTTTTATATTTGAACATCTTTTTATATCGAAACAGAAAGAAAAAAAGAAAGAAACCATACTACCCTCAGAAAAAAAAAAAAGTACGCCACCGAAAGAAAATCTTTCAGTTATAGCCATAACTTCACAGCTAAGGCATACTATTATTTCACTCAATAAAGGTTTATTACTCGAGGAAATTTCTGGAGGAATGCCATCCACCGCAGAAAAACGAAGACAACAAGACAAATTAACACCTCGCCTTGGGCTACAAAAAAGCCACCCGTGCGGCCGTGCGTGTTGAGGAAGTACTCCAGCTAATTCGCAGCGTGCCTGAGGTGCCCTCCCTCTACTTCGATCCGCTGCAGATCAGTACTGTAGTACACCGCGCCGCCGCACGTTCACCATTGTCCACTGCTGCGATGAACACGGAGGGCATGACGGACGCCGTCCGCGACCTTGCCGCCCTCTCCACGCGGCTCCTGCTCCACCTCGGCAGCGACAAAGCCAACCTAGCCCTCTCACCGCTCTCCTTCCACTCCGTTCTGGTGCTTCTGGCTGCTGGTGCCACGGGCGACACCCTCGACCAGATCGTCTCCTTCCTGGGCCCCTCCGGCGGAACGGCACATGCATCCCTCGCCTCCCATGTAGCCTCCGGTATCCTCGCCGGGGAAAGGGGCGCGGAGCCCGACGTCCGGTGCGCGGTAGGCGTTTGGGTGGACTCGTCGTTCCGGCTTAGGCCCGCCTTTGCAGAGAAGGTCGCCTCCCAGTACAAGGCCGCGGCTTGTGCCATGCCTTTCCAAGAAAAGGTAACTGATGATCTACTAGCAATAATAACATTTCTTTCTAGAGTTTTTGCGGAATTTGGATTAGCTAGATTCGATCGCCTCTGCTCTGCATGCTTTGATGTACTACATGCTCAACGAAAGGCTGAGGAGGCGAGAGTCGAGATCAACCGGTGGTTCGAGTGCAAGACGGGCGGCCTCATCACAGACCTCATGCCGGACGGCCACCTTAGCAGCGGCTCCGTCCTCGTCATCGGCAACGCGCTCTACCTGAGAGGCACATGGCTCGACCCCTTCGACCCGGACGACACCAAGGACGGCGACTTCTTCTTGCCCGACGAGAGCAGGCCTGTGCGCGTGCCGTTCATGAGGAACACAAACAGCCAGTACATCAGCTGCCATGCCGGCTTCAAAGTCCTGCGGCTGCCCTACGAGTGCCGCGGCAACCACCGGTTCAGCATGCACATCTACCTCCCCGACGGCCGCGACGGCTTACAGGCGCTGGTCCGCGAGCTCAGCTCCGACACTTCCGGGCTCCTGGACCGCTGCGTCCCTCAACAGGCGGTCAAGGTGGGGGACTTCAGGATCCCCAAGTTCAAGGCGTCCTTCAAGATAGAGGCGTCGGGACTTCTCAAGGATCTGGGTCTGGAGCGCCCGTTCGTCTTTTCACGTGACTTCGCGGAGATGGTCGACTGCTCGGAGCCTCTCGCGGTGGGCAGCGTGCTTCACCAGTGCGTCGTTGAGGTCGACGAGGACGGCACCATGGCCGCTGCGGCGACCGAAGCTGAGATGATGGCGGGGTTCTGCCTCGAGGATGATGAGGAGCCTGAACGTGTCGACTTCGTGGCGGACCACCCGTTCATGTTCCTCGTCACCGAGGACCGGAGCGGCATTGTGCTTTTCGCAGGGCAGGTCGTCAATCCTCTGCTCTAGTTCTACCAGTAGCCGTGTTCTCTCCTGCATGCATCGGGGTGGAATGATACTGAAAAATAAAAATAAAAAGGGGAAATATCATCTGTTGCTGGCAACAAACTTTGTTTGATCCATAAATCAGCACCGGCAATTTCCTACTACATGTAATATCATTTATTTTGTCCATCGCATGTTGTATACATCTCCATCTCCATTTCCATTTCCACTACTTATAAAGGCAAGAAGTTTATGGGAAAATTAGATCTGGATCGTTCATATGGCTTGATCAAACGGACCAGAACGCCCCGTTCTCCCCCACCGCTCCCCCTGTTTTCACGGATCATGGCCGCTCCGCGGTTGGAACAAAATTTTCGCAGCACCGATTCCTCAATTAATTGCATCCCCAAAATCACGGGGATTGATTGCACGCCGTATTTCGTCGCTCCTCGCCAACGCGCCCCTCGCCGCCTGGTGCTTCCTCGCCATGCAGCCCTGCGCTGCCCACCGCGCTGGACCACCCAGGCCCCAGCATCGGCACAACCGTGCTCCCTGCACCAACGCATCATCCAATGCCGACCCCTGTCCTCGCTCGCCGCCGCCGCCGCTACCGGAGGCGGAGTGCGGCTTCCCCGACGTGATCCAACGCTGAAGCGTCAGGAGGACCTCCGCAACAATCCTCACGCTTGCCCGTGGTCAAGCCGCGCACCTTCCTCGCCTATTGCTGCTGCCGGTACCACTACTTTGATCCGGCGCTCACCTACTGACCGCCGCAAAGCAGTCCGAGTTTTCTGCGTCATCACTTCCATCGAGGCATTTGATTCCTCCGCTTTGACTCAGTTTCGTGTAATGAACAATGTTGTCAACTCGCCATTCAAGTTCATCTTCGACTCTTGGTGGACATCTGCTTATTTTGATTCAGGAAATAAGGTAAAATCTCAACCTTATTGTCCTTTGTTAACCGTGAGTATTATCACTGATCTGAATCTCCATCTGAAGGCAATACAATTAAATTCCACCTCTGACACTATCCAACAACTTCATATCTTCGGTGTTGCCTCGCGTGCTCCCTGTCTTGAGGAACAGCAATGCTCTTACAAAAATTGCTTACGGACTCACCCACCAGTCCGTAGCTATAGGATTATTGCTTGAGGAACTCACCAAGGTCTGCTTCTCCATACCGAGTATATGTCTGACATCTTTTTGTTATACTCCTCCGTCTTCATAAATCTCTGGGTACTGCAGTCTAGGTGTTTGTGCTAACTAGTAGCAGGGCACGTGTACAATCCATTTGAATTTCATACATATATATATAAACATTAGTACCAGCACATAATAACTGGTAACCAAACTGAGGTGAAGACGCTTGGCATGTGAGCGAGGTCGAGGTCTCATTTCATTTTCAAGAAAAATAAAATATTTGATTCACACGTGAGAGACCATAATCCAGTACTAAGTTATATCAAAGCACAAAATAAATTATGCTCGTTTCAACAATACAGTCTAACATAATCGCACATGGTATTGGTAACACACACAAGAATGTATACCTTATACCTCATGTCTTCCACGATGCATTTGCTATTTACAAACTCTCCTCCATCCTTTCACTGAAAGCATCATGCTGCACCTCGCAACAACAATTTATCGCTGTCTTTATAGCTCACCAATTCTCTGAAATACGCACATATCATGAGCCCATCTCCCATGGCAGTAGAAGACCATATTAGCTTCAAATTCATAATTCAGAGTCCTTAGCCTCATTAGTCCGTGACATAGGTGGAGTGTCAGATAGTATATGTTGCTGAAGTTCCCGCTTTGCAGGGTCTTTCGCGGGCGCCATCGAGAAAAGGATGCAATGAGCCGCGCTTGGCAGCCATGGTCAAATCGCCCCAACGACGTGAGGCGTGAGGATGGCAGCGATCAATCCTGAAAAAATGTAGGTGAACATGAAATACATGTATACAACTGCAGCTTTCAGCTCCATGGTCCAATCTAACCTGAATATATCCATAACAAATAGAATAACGAGTAAGCAATACAATGGAAAAATATCCAGCTCATGTACTAATCTTTCAATTTATCATTACATATATTCTGAACGACAAGAAAATAGTTTAGAATCTGAATTTGAAGTTTATACGTAATGTGTTACAAAACCTTTCATCATCGCCAACAAATTTTGGATTACCTTTTAGATAAATCTTTCCACTCGTGCTGTTTTCATGCATTATGAAAGAAGGTTATTCACAGAAGCCCTATATTGTCCATGCCACGCAGACATCAGGGAACTAAAGTGATCAACAATAGAGCTATGTCCCAACTTCGGTATCACAATCATTCTGATGCCCTTTGCATTGCATATCTTAACATCATATAAAGACATTCAGCTTCAGCAAGCACGAACAATGCATAGAAGGTTCATGTACATGCGATCAGATTATTACAATTGCCTTTCGTTATCCATCTTGGTGAATACTCTTAATACTGCCTGTGAGAACTCAGCCACAGGATATCCATGCTCAGTATATTGTACACCAATCTGAACTAAAATTCTCCGTGCATGTGTTAATCTGTGAGAATACTCACATCAATTTGACAGATATATCCATCGGCCAGGTTATCATTGAAGAGAAGTAACCATGGGAGGGGCACAAATACCATCGGCCAGGATCAGATGGCGGCAGTCAAGGCACCCGGCAACAGCGGGAACATCATATTAATGAGCGATATCTGTTGGCCAAAAGCTACGTTGTAGTAATCTTGGTGAGGGGTGCTGCTGCAGTACTACAATAACTGTAAAAATAAATTATTAAAATCCTCACATTTTTATCTACACAGCGCATTAAGCCATTATGCAAATAAAATTGAAAAATGAACCTGTAATTAGTTAGTTTCAATCTCAATTTTTGACATCCCATCGATTACCTACTTTATCTCAATGTCAATGACACATCTTAATAGCTACACCGTACAGGTACTATACCATTCAAGCAGAACACATAGTTATGGGAACAATTTACCTTAGGAGCGCTTTCCAGGAGAATGAAGTACATCTGTAACTTTTGAAGACATAAATATGCAGTACGTACGGAGGGTGAGAGAGAGAGCATGGCGGGCTTCAGCGGCTGTTATCGATCGGAATGCAGCGAAGACCGTCGGTCTCGGCGGCGGCCTCCATTCGCGAGCGGGGAGGCACGAGGCGAAGCGATTCATCTAGATTGCGTATCCGTTGATGCGTGGCGGTAGCATACCGGAGCGCGAGCAACTGGCAGGTGATGGCGGCGTCCAATCCATCTCATCCGTGTGAGAGTTGGTCGGCGAATCTCGTGGAGACGGCACCATAGGGAACGAAATCTGCCTCAAGACCTTTGCGAGGAGGAAGGAAGTGTCCATCAGAAAAGAAAGGGGACGTGCGAGGCAGTTAATTTGCTTGATTTTCGGATCTAAACAGGATGGGTGGGGCGTTCATGTGGTCATGGAAATTAGTCTTCGGGGTGGGAGAAGAAGTTATTCTGGAGCGTTAGATCAACTCCGATGGATGGTTGAGATTGAATTTTTCAACGGTACTTCATGCCTTTATAAGTAGTAGAGATGCCTCAAAGAACTTAGAGCATCTCCAGTCGCGTCCCCCAAACCGTCCCCCAAAGCGATTTGGGGCGCGCCGGACAAAAAAACCGTTCCAGCCGCGTCCCCCAAAGCCCATTTTTGTCCGGCGCGGCCCGATACGGTGTCCGGCGCCCCGAGCCCGTCCCCGTCCCACAGGGGACGCTCCGGGGACGCCGGACACAACGAAACGCGAGGCCAACCGACGCGGGCCCGACGCGCCGGCGGCACGGAAGGCTAAAACCCCGTCGCCTACCTTTGGTCAAGCGACGTTAATGGCGTCCCCGTTTTCCCGAGCGACGCAGGGACGCGTCTCGTCGTACATGGCCGCGTGGCCGTCCGCGCCGGAGTTATTGCGTGCAACCACCCGCTGCCGCCGCTGTTTTAAGACGCCCTCCGGCTTATCGCCGCTCATCATAATCCTTCTCGTCGCCGCCGCCTCCCCTTCCCGGATCCTCTCCTCGCCGCTCAAAAAATGTCGAGCTCGTCCTCCCGCAAGATCGCCGCGGCGAACGGCTTCGGCCGCGGCAGCCTCACCGTGGCGGAGGCGTGGGCGCTGTACCACGCCCGGTATCCAGCCCCGCCGGACATGCGGCTGCCAAGCAGCGGCGGCTGGAAGATGGCCGTGAACGGCATTGGCGTTCCGCCGCCGCCGAAGCCGCGCACGCAGCAATGGTGGGACGCCATCAAGGCCCGTCGGGCTCAACTCACCGCCGAGGAGCGGGCGGATCCGACATGGGCGGCCAAGGACAACGACGACTGGTGGGTCACGTACTTCAAGGCCAAGTACGACGTCGAGATGCACAGCACCACCGGCCTCATCGGCGGGCCCAACAGCTGGAACGAGGAAGGCCGCGCCTCGTTCCGGGGCGTTCCGGGCGCACCCTCGAGAACGTCATCCGCGGCCTCCGCAACGGCGCTCCAAGGCTGGAGATGCCGCCGTCGCCGCCGCCGTCTCCTCAATGGCAGCCGAGGAGGACGACGTACTCGTCCTCCTCGCACTCTTCTTCCTCGGGGCCGGCGCGATCGACGCCGTCCTCGTCGTATCGGTCGGCGCCGTACACCGTTCCCAAACGGGAGGTCAAGGAGGAGCCGGCGACGCCCGTCAACACGAGGCGTGGCGGTAGCGGCAGCGGGCGGCAGCAAGGGAGGCGCGGCGGCGCCCTCCTCATCCCGAAGCCGGAGGTGAAGGAGGAGCCGGAGGAAGCGTCCGCAGCGGCGCTGCCGGGCGGAGTACGAGCGGCAGCAGCGGCTCATCGCCAGCAGCGACGACCCCGAGGACTGCCCAGGGCTGCGGGCGGTGTTCTTGGCATCCATGGATGACAAGGACGCCTGGAGGGGCAACCTGGACGCGGCGATCGCCATGTCCATCCGCGACTCCGGCAAGCCGCTGGTGGACCTCACCGACGACGGCGAGGCAGGACCAAGCGGCTTGGTGAAGGACGAGCCCGTGGACGAGCCCGTCGACGAGCGCGTCAAGCGAGGAGGTCGTCCACCGACGAGATGTACAACTTCCAGCAGTACTACGACGCCTCCGGCCGCCGCAAGTGGTTCTAGATTAGGTTTAGTTTTAAAGTTAGTCAAATTTCGTTCGAATCTATGTAAGTTTGGACGAATCTAATCGAATCTAGTTAAGTTTAAAATTTGCGAAATTTTGTTTGGGGGACGCGACTGGAGAGCGACGTCCCCCAAACGCGGCACGAACGAAACACGTCCCCCAAACGCTCAATCCGGCGCGGTTTGGGGGACGGTTTGGGGGACGCGACTGGAGATGCTCTTATTCTTTTTAAGACTGGACAATAATCTGAACAGCTGGAGTATGTATTCATGATTTGGAGACATTGGTCTTGTCTTCCGAAGATTATACGGAGACATTGTATTTGTCCATCTTAAGGCGCATCGCTTCTGCACCATCGGCTGTACTGCTACCGGTGGTGTTTTGTTGGATATATATTCTCTGTCATGGTGTAAATCTTACTTTACATACAGTTGTTTGTCCTAAAGATGTAATCTCTTTTGGAAAGTGATGCTGTCATATTAGTCCTGTTACTTCTATTTTTTTAGATTTCCTACTGATTATACAGGCAACAGAACGTCTACATGTTAATTTGCTACAGGCAACGGAATCTCTACATGTTAATTTGCTAAAGCTAATTCTGCAGATCCAAAGACTTTGGATACACCATATTTCCTCAGAGAAATCATCAAGCAGAAGCTAAATCCGTATAATGTGCTGGACCATAGTTCGTTTTTGACAATCCAGAATGTTGGTCAGACTCATCTCTATCCACTAATGATGGTAGCAATCATATCTCACTTGTTCTCTTGAATCGTTTTGTATATTGATACCTCTCCTCTAACAGAAGTTCAGTTTATGTTGTAGCTAGCTAATATCGCTTAGGGCATAAAATTTGCATTTAGATGAAGATGAACACTTCGTTTGTACAGATTTTTTTCTCTGTTTCCCTCACCAATAGTTACTGTTATAATGAGTACTGCTGCACAAGCAAAAGAAGGGAATCATGTATGCAAACACTATTTTTGCCTTCACTTACACCCTGCATTGCTGTGAGTGATATAAACAGAAGTAAAATGCCCTGCAAAGTTCGTGTTTTTCATACATGATTTTTTTACTGTCTATTCTAGCATTGTGCATGCATCATACTCCAGTCAAATAGACACATGGTTCAGAATTGCTCCAAGTAAAATCCTGACAGCGGAAATTACACTACCGTTTGCTGCACAAAGGTAACATTTAAATCTGTTTTTTGATGGATTTAATTTTTTCACTCATCATTGTGACATGATATGATATCTGAAGTTGTATTGTGCTAACTTGCTACTACATTCATTCCAAATTTAAGATATTTTGGTGGGATAAAATAGACTACCAAAACATCTTACAATTTGGAACAAAGATAGTACCGAACATATTTGTGTGTATGTTATTTGTTTAGTTTCTTCAGCCTGTGCTAAGCATCCTGCTGACCTTTTCCGATGATAGATCTGAAGAAATATAGCAGGGTGGATGAGGTAGATGATGACGGAGACACAAGCATAGCAGGTGCGACCAGCAATTGAGTACGAGCCTACAGAAGTTAATCTCAGAGATTGATCCTAATTGTTGCTCAGTCGATTGCTGGACACAAATCGGCTCAGTTTACTAGATAACTGAAGGAGTATAGAGGGCGTTTTTTTTTTATGTTTTAGCTTTGCTATGTTAGACAAGCTATATTTATTGCACATGTATGCAGAAGTTTTCCCGGCGGACATGTCCGTGCAAAAATAAGGTATCATGCGTACGCTCATTTTCTTTCTGTGTCGCGTCTGCTTCAAACTAGGGATGAATTATAATATGTTGCAAGTAATTAATATGTTGTGACTATAAAGATGAAGAATAGGAATCGTGCGTTGCACGTGCAATTTTACTAGTACTACTTAATTGGACATTGTTTACAGGAGGCAACTAGATCAACAGAGGTGATCGCGAGCAATTGTTCATTTTAACCTTAGACGTGCCCGAAATTATTCCTTCTTCGGAAAGTTGCACTTCCTTTTGTCTCTCGAATACATCGAGCGGTCAACCGTTTTGGGGACGTCACGGCGTGGTGCCGCTTTTAGGGCACGTCCCTAACTAGCCGCGTCCCCAACGTGGCCTCCGTTTCTTTTTTTGTGTGTGTTTAGGGTATTTGAAGACATAATCAATTTAAACATAGCACACAAGTAAATATGTTTGACAATATTATTTCCAAACTGAAAGTGACAAACAACTAAAATCAAACAAATAGAAGTTAGGCTAGATCAAGGCGCCGATGCGGTTGATATCTCTCCTTTGAGCCTCCATATATGCTCTACGAGATCATATTGCAGTTGAGCCTGAACAATGCTATCACTGATTTCCGTATGAATGACGAGGAAATCAGCAAACTCTGTAAGCACTTGGTGATCAACCTCCGCAAGAGGTTCTTGACACTCATAGGGACCAACATGTCTGGCTCGAGTCTTGCAGTCATTCTCGATGATCATGTTGTGCATGATCACACAAGCTTCCATCACCTCCCACAATTGGTCATGAGACCAACAAAGAGCAGGATACCGAACAATAGCAAATTAAACTTAAAGCACACCAAATGCATGTTGTCTTGACAAATGTCGCCATGTTTGGTAAATATCATCGGCTAGATAGTAGCCTTTGGTATTGTGATTGCCATCGATCTCATAGTTGCATGGTGGAGCATAACCTTCCACAAGTTTCGAGAACAACGGAGAGCGTTGCAGCACATTGATATCACTATGCGATCCCGCCATGCCAACGAAAGAATGCCAAATCCAGAGATCATAATGTAAGCTCTATGTTGTAAGTTGTATACAAGAGTACTATTTTTTTGTTAGAGCCATATTCCCTTTTTATGAACTATATTGTAAGTTGCTACATCTATCTTGAATCGTACTATGACACTTTTTACTGTCTCCGTTCTATAAATTTAAATTTAAGACAGTTTTGAAGAAACAATGTGGGTGTTCTTTGTATTTTGCTCCTATTTCCGGTCCACTCGGTTCTATTGCGACACAAATAGTAAATCAGTTAGATTTGCACATCTATTAACCTTTCTGTCTTTTAATTCATTTCTTCATCTTGATGCAATAATGATTGGATCGAAAATTAGATCATTACTACATATAAAGCCTGGTGGCTTTTCAGTTATCGAAATTATTATATTACCATCCGATGAATCTTGGAACAAGGTTATTTTCCATCTGCCTTTATTCTACCAATTTTTATGCATTAGTTCTATCAATTTTGACCATGCTGCTACCTATCTATGTTAGTATTAATGCGTATCGGATGAAGCTTGCTACCCGCATGGGTAACTACACACCCATACAGTATACCAATATGCAAGCCATATTAACTTGTTTTAGCTCAGTTTCCTAGTAGAACGTGGAATTCTAGTGTATAAAAGTGGTTTCCGAATTTTGATTTGAACTTTTTTTTGTCAAAGTCAACTCAATATTCAAAAAGTCAATGCAAAATACGTTGGTGAGTTGACTTTGATCAAAAAATATTCATATCAAAATTTGGAAACCACTTTTGTACACTAGAATTCCACGTTCTACTAGGAAACCGAGCTAAAACAAGTTAATATGGCTTGCATATTGGTATACTGCATGGGTGTGTAGCTACCCATGCGGGTAGCGAATGCACTCTCTAACGCGTATTACTACTGTAGATTAGTATCATCGGCCAGCTTATTACCACTGTGTAATTCAGTAGAAGTATGTCTTGACCGCACTAGCCAATATGTAATCGCAGTAGCAATATGAAATGCAACCCAAAAAAACTGATTGAACTGCCAACTAATTTGCACTCCAGTTTTCTTAGCATTGTCTACTGTATTATCTAACTTATATTACCTCTACCGAATGCTCAAAGAAATAGTACATTCTTTCACCTCAATGACAGCCAAAAAAATACATGCTATCAACGATTCAGTCCACGCGTAACATACTAGATCTATGTAAATGAAACCAATCCATACAGAAAAAACATAACATCACCGGCGCGGCGTGCCGCCACGCCAATGCTCCTAGTATATATCCAAGAAGGTTCATTGCTTAATACTCCACTGATGTCTCAAAACTTAAACACAATTAATTTACACACAACAAGCATGGAGCCAACCTCAACTCATTCACGAATTACAATGTACACGATAGAGGAGAAGGAGTGGGCGAGCTATTCCTCTTCTCGCACCTTAGTGAGTTGTAGAAAACCCTCCTAAAGAGGTCCAAAAGTCAATGGATACAAAATTTTACCTATATGGTCCAAAAGACGCAACCCTAGATGGGTTTCTTTATGATCGTCTCTCTCTCCTCCTCGGCACCGGTTCTTGATATAGGTTTCTTTTGTGTAGCCTTTTTTATTTTGGGTGTGACTAATTCTCAGTCAGGTGATGTCATTGAATCTTAGTTTCAACCCACGTTGCCACTCCATGACTAGCACAAATCACGAGGTAATCCAACGTCTTGGGCACTATTAACCCATGTTGCAAGTCATTATGAGCACGGTCCATGAAGCGATCGACTAGCCCATACATTTTTCTCGATTGAAACCATATGTGAAGCTAGAAATTTTTCTGTTTCAACCTCTGTTGCAACGCATGCTAGCATAAATCATGATGCAGTCCAATGTTTTAGGGGTTGACTGAGAATTAAACTAATTATCAATAAGTTCTCCTTTTCTTAACATTGTGACTTGGTTGATTGCATGAAATGGAACCATGGGGACAACACCTTTTTTCTTTTAAAAATCAACATACATGAAGACACCAAATACATAGCCAATAGTCTTCAGGTTAGTGTCCCCTCTTCATTTGCATCTATTACCAAACCCTAATTGACTTCAGACTCACTTCCATTAGTACTGGTGACCCAATTGCCAAATACATAGCCAGTAGAACTCAGTCTATGTTTCCAGATATAGCGATCATAGTTCACAAAAGAGATAACTAGGTTGGATAACTCTTAACTCGGCTGGTGACTGGTGAGGCCTAAGGCGTGATCTCCTGATGGTTTAGCATATCCAAATTATCTGGCCCTCTCACTCCATGCTGCCAACTACACGGTTGACCAAACTTCCAATCCTCCAATCTATCTCGTACGGAAACAAAACATATGACACTTGATAATTTTCTGCTCTAGATAGCACTATCATCGATTATTGACGACATTGAAGAGAATGCAGAAGTGAGGCCGTTATCACAGGAGATTGAACTGAGAAGTCAATCCAATGCTCAGTTAGCTGGATTCTTGCGCGAAGAGGAACTTCAAATCGTACCAACGATCAAAGGTCCAATTCATTTTGGAAGGGGCTTCGAATACAAGATACTTTCTGAAAGATCGAGATGTCGCCTAGAGGGGGGGGGGTGAATAGGCAATTACAAACTCTTTCGGATTTGTCTTGTAAGAATGCGGAATTAAACTAATGTTTAGTTTACAAGCACAAACCCTAGATATGCTAAGCTCAACTAAATGTGACAATGGCAACTAGAGCTAAGCAAGATAGGCACAAGATATATGTAGCACAAGTGATAGCAAGATATATGTACTTCAAGCACGATGGCTATCACAAGGAAAGAGAGCTCGGGTATAGAAATAACCGAGGCACGCGGAGACGAGGATGTATTCCCGTGTTCCCTTGCTTTGCAACAAGGTACGTCACGTTTGGAGGAGTGGAGGTCCCACGAAGGATTCCCCGCGCCACGAAGGCTCACCCTATTCTCCGAACCACACCCACGAAGGATAATGGCCCTTTCCTTATGGTTAGCTTTTCCTCCGCTCCGGAGATGGCAAGCTCCACAACCACTTCACAAGCTCCACGAAGGAGAAGCCCGGGCCTCTTCGCAATCTTCTTGAAGAGATCACCGGAGCACCAATCACCAAGCCAACTAGGAGGTCACCCTCCAAGAGTAACAAGCTCACGGTCTCTCACTCGAACAAATCGTGGTGGAGAGCTCAACACTATGCAATGATACAAAGCAAGAACACCGGAGGTGTTCAAGTCCTTCACACTCAAATCCCACCAAAGCAACGAATGCTAGGATGAGATTGGAGAGGAAGAACAAGGGGGAAAGTCAACTAAAGACTCCAAGATCTAGATCCCAAGAGATTCCCTCACTTAGAGAAGAATTGGTTTGGTGGAAGTGCAGATCTAGATCTCCTCTCTCAAATCCTCAAATATGAGCAAGAATCATGGGGGGGAACAAGAGAGAGAGCAACTTCTTCAAATGCAACAATGGAGGTGAGAGAATGGGGAAGAAGTGGTTGCTCAAGGTGGAAGAAGGGTCTATTTATAGCTAGGAGCAAATAAAACCGTTGGGGAAAAAAGACAGAGAAACAGGAAGAAAAACGGGCAGAAAACACAGCCCAGCCGGCCACAGAGGCCGGTCTGACCGGAGCCTGGGCTGGGGAGGCCGGTCAGGCATCCGGTCGGGCCGGCGGGTGGTCCGGTCGACCGGTCGGAGACCGGGCAGCCGTCCCCCCTTTTTTTTCTTTTCTTTTTCTTTTTCTTCTTTTACCTTTTCTTTAATAACTATTGCTCCCGAACTCCGATTAACATGAAACCAATTTTGTTTGGAAGATAACAACGAATGCTATCTAATAGAAAGTGAAAACCCAAGAATCTGTAGGAGGGGATTTTATCATGAATATAAAAGGTAGAACCTTATATCATGAATAACCGGTAAAATCACCCAACCTCGAAAACGCAATAGAAGATGCATGCGAACTCCGTTTTCGATGAACTTGGGCTTGTTGTAAAGCTAGCAACAAGCTCAAGAACCTCACATAGAGAAACACCAAGAAGCAATAAGGATATGCAAAGTATGCAAAGGATTGAGCTCCCTAAGACGATGTGATCAAGTTACCCAACCGAAAGCCCCTCTTAATAGTGCGGCTATCTATCCTATAATCCGGTCTCCCATCATCCACCTTGAGACCGGTAAAAGGAAAACCTAGCAAGGCCATACCTTTGCCTTGCGCATCCCGCTTGATCTTGATGATAACTCTTCAAGCTCTACACAAGCCGAATGCCTCACTTGATCAATGTTGCTTCGTGAAGACTCACAAATACTCCCCCATACACTATGATGGGAAAGCTCCATTGATGCACATCTTCACATGTCCATTATCACCAAATGGACGGCAAGCTTCAAGCATGTGATCCACTTGAGATGCTCATCTTGAACTTTCCCAACTCAATCCTTGTATCTTCTCATACTCACATAAGATAGAGCATGGCTAATATTGAGTTCCACATAAGAACTCCATCTTCATTTCTTCTTCTTGATCATATCACATATGTATCTTTATAACCGATGATCTTGATGCCAATACCCAAGGTATACCTTTTATCTTCATGGCATCCATACTTGAATCCAACACATGGAATACAAGTAGTACCTATGGAATATTCCTTCATATAAACTCAATGAAAACATTAGTTCATAGGGGTTGTCATTAATTACCAAAACCACACATAGGGGCAATGTACCCTTACACTTTCGTAGTATCGTCAATGGTAGACATCAGAAGAAACTCATTTATTCTCTTGTACAAGATGAGGACTTGATTGAAGGATGCGGGCAGCTCAAATCTTATATAACATATTATTATAAATGTTTGTTTGTGGATCGAGAGAAAGGTAACTTTGATGGAGGAAACCCTAAGATGGCATTCCTCAAGTTTTCGATGAGGAAAATGCTCTCCTTAGTGCTCCTTACTGAGGAGAAATTAGTAAAGAAGGTAGTTTTCCACATGGAACATAATAAAGCTCGATGTTTTTCTAGCTGAGTTCTATCAGAACTTCTCGGAGAAAGCATACTTGATGGAGCTTTTCGGTGCTCTCCATGCCGGACAAATTGAGCTGTTTCACCTTAATTTCAGTGAGATCATTTTACTGCCAAAAGTTAATGAAACAGATTCAACAATATAGGCTGATCTACATCCTTAATGTTTGCTTTAAAATTTTCACAAAAGCGGTTACTATTAGTCTAAATTTATTTTTTGATCATGTGCTTCGACCTACTCAAACTCCCTTCATGTAAGGACGATATATCATGGATGGTGTTGTAACCTTGCATAAGAGAGTCCATGGGTTATATCGCTAGAAGATGAATGGTGCACTCAAAATGAAAGGTTTTTCTGATGAGTGGCACGCTCAAATACATAACTTTATTTTTGGATGAAGTATAGCCATCAAAGTCAGCGATGACGTTTGTTGATACTTCCATACGAAAAAAGTTTAAGGCAAGATGGTCCATTATCGCCCATGCTATTTAATATAGTGACGGATATTTTAGTTATAGTTATTGTGAGTGCAAAGGCTGATGGGCAAATTAAAGGATTATTTCCTCAACTTGTGGATGGTGATTTATTCTTCAATACGCAAATGATACGATTCTATTTACGGAACATGACGTTGAAAAAGCCAGAAACCTAAAACTAATTTTGTCAGCTTCAAGCAATTATTCGATCTGAAAATTCATTGCCATAAAAGTGAGTTTTTGTGTTTTGGTGAAGACCAAGACGAGGCTGACCTCTATGCAAGCTTTTCGGCCAAGACTTGGGTCAGTTTACAATTAGCTATTTAGACATTCTGATTCACTTTTTGGAGGCTCAATGCTGAATGGAAACATGCCGATGATAGATTGCAAAAGCATGTTATTAGTTGAAAAGGTAAATTACCATTTCTAGGTGGAAGATTGGATCTCATTAATTCAGTACTAACCAATATGGTAATATATATAAGGTTTCCTTCTTCCAGTTACCCAAAGAAGTCTTGCATTGTCTCGATTATTTCAGATCAAGATTCTTTTGGCAAGGGAATAGTGGGAAAAATAAATACCGGCTTACTAAATGGAGTGTTGTTTGCCTCCCTAAAGATCAAGGAGGGCTAGGTGTGCATGACCTTAAGATTAAGAACATGGTTCTTCTGGGTAAATAGTTGTCCAAGCTACTTACGAAAAATGGGTTTTGGCAAACCATTCTAAGGATAAAAATGTTGGTTGAGTGCATTATCCCAAGTTTATGTGAAACATGGGGAATATTATTTCTGGGCTGGCCTGATGGCGACGAAGAAGCACTTCTTTACATATAGTTCTTTCTCTATTAAGAATGGATCAGAGATAAAGTTCCAGGAGAATAAATGGTTAGGAAATACCACTCTCGAGAATAATATCCATCTATGTACAATATTGTACGTCACAAAAGTGATACCTTACCTAAGGTGACGGAGTCCTCTCCACCTAATGCAACGTTGATAAGATATCTTTTTTGGCCCCGGATTGCATCTTGGAATGCTTTCTTTAGCGTTTGGCTATTGTCCATTTGATGCAAAGGTCGGGCGAGTTTCGTTGGAACCTAAATGAGAATGGTAAATGCTCGATGGATTCCATGTATAGAGCTTTGATTCAGACTATTGAGTCGGTTGCTAACAATATAAGTCGATTGGAAAATGAAGATACCACTAAAGACTAAGGTTATTGCATGGTATTTTCGGGCGGGGGAGGGGGAGACTTGTATAGGATCTCTACTTTAGGTGAGATCCTAGCCTCCTAGGATCAACACATAAAATTTATATTTAGAAATTGTGAAAACATCTAAAACTCTTATACAACATACCTATGGGCTGTTTCTACAAGTCCAATAATTTTTTTCTTCAAATTCTACCTACAGTTAGACAAACAAAAAAGATAATATGTATTGTGAATAGTGCAATCTTTGGGTGAACAGTATTTCACACTATTCACTCTCAAATTTATCATTTTTAGTTCTCTAAGTGTAGGTCGAATTTGAAGCAGCAAATTCTTGATGTTGCATATGTAACATAGATGTGTATTGTCATTTTTTGTGAATATTTAACATGTTTTGTCTTTTAAAAAATGATCTCACATATCCTATGTAAGGATAGATCCTGCCCAAGTTGTGCTGATAATCTTGCAAAAAGTAATTGGCGGGGAAATAAAGATGTGTCTTTTGTCACCGGGATGAGGCAACAAAACACTTATTCTTTCAATGGCAGTTTGTTAGGTCTATATGGTCAATCATCCAAATAGGTTCTACCTTACATCCGCCACGTAGCGTTACTATTATTTCCGGTAACTGGCAAATGGAGTGGATCTATGTTTAAAATACTTACTAGAATGCGAGCGCTTATTTGTTCGCTTTTGTTATGTAGTAATGATAAAAAAAGTCTTCTCTAATGCAGATTATCTACCGGTGCACCTTTTTGCCTTATTTATGGTCGTCTCTTCAGCGCATGGAGAACCCTGACCTCTTTACGGAGGTGTCAGCGTGGTCTAAGGATTGGATCTCTACCGACTTAGACGTCGATACAGTTCCACTTGGTTTTCGTGTATTGAGTTTTCATTTTTGTATCCATAAATTTAGATGGTGAACGGTTGTGGCCTTGTGGGCATCTTAATTATGCAGATGCCATGTGAAATGTTTAAATCTCTGAAGTAAAGTAAAAAAAAATAGCACCGTCAAGAGGAGTACTACTACCAGCTAGGTGAACGGCGGTGAATTTGTACTGCTAATTCTGGTGCACAGCGTTGGTGCGGCGCCACCACCAAGTATCAATCCGTGCACGATGCTGAAGTGATCAACCAACTGCGAGCTCAGCTCTGCTAATTACTACCCAATGGTGAAGCTACAATCAAGAGAGCATCTCAGGGATCGCGGTAACCTGATCAAGTGATCATACATAAATCACGTCGCAAACGTGAGGGGCACACCGCGAACACACCTAGCTGGCTAGCTAGCACCGCCCATCAGGCATCAGTGAGTAGTGATCGTATCATATCGTCAGAGGGCGGAGTCCGCGCCGGCACGGCGGTGGCGCCTGCCGCGCCTGCGCCGGTCCCACGACCGCGCCTCGCCCGACGGGAGGTACATCTCCGCCTCCGCGCCCACGCTGCACTCCGGCAGCGGTGCCGGGTACCGTGCGCGGTCGTAGCAGTACCCGTACGTCATGTACCTCGCGCGGACCCTCTCCATGGCTGCCCGCCGCGCCGGCGACATGGTCTCGCCGGCGCCGTGGTGCGGCTCCGGCTGGAGCAGGAGGTCGGTGAACTGGGCGACGTAGGGCGCATACTTGTAGTCCACCTTGTAGCGGCCGCCGGAGGTAGCCCAGCTGGAGCCGTCCCAGATGGTGGCGTACAGCGACATGGGCTTGGACGGGAACTGCGCACCCATCCGCTCGCTCCGCACCACCTCCCTGATCGGAGTGTCGTCAATGTAGAACCTGTGCACACACACACACACAAAGCAAAACGGTCGATCAACACAACGCAATTCAACACGATCCGCACCATCAAACAGCAAGCAGCTATAGACCTATAGTGTATGGGTGCAGTTTATTCAGCAAGCGTGACGTGTTAATCACAGTCTGAAGGATTCAACAGATTTGCAGTGAAAATTTGGACAAGTTCAGACTTTGGACATGTAATAAAAGGTGAAACTGAACAGAGCGGGTTAGCTCATATGAAACGCATGGTGAAAAGTGGGCTCGGTGGTGGTGGTGAACTTTCTTTTCATCCACCTTCTCCATTAAAAGCCTGACTAGCGAGCGATCACACAACTCCTGCAGAGGGTAGCGTAGAAAGCATGTGGGAGACGCAATTATGCGAGAAAAGGCGGCACGGGGATCTTGGTGGAAGGATCAGGTGCAGGGTGAGATCGTCGAGAGTCCAGTGCACATGGTGTGATGAATGTTCAGGGTTTAGTGGATGGAAACTGTAAAAGCGGACGACCCATTTCGCATGCCAACTTTAACTCGCTCACTCACTCACAGGGACATGCAGTCTGAGTGGGAGCGTGACTGTGTGAGTAGTAAGTTGCATAGCAGGTAATTTGCAGTACTATGAATGATGCACAATTATACCGTCTACACGGGCTATGTTGGTCAGTCAACAGATTATGCAATCTGGGCTAGTAATTCAGGTGGAAGAAGACATTGGTTTCTAGGCGAGATTTTGATCTCGGAAGCTTCTTGTTCGAAGCAAGCAATCCTGAAGCATGCATATTAGCAACGCATTGTCATTTCCATACCCGCTGTGGCAATGCTATCTACTCAATTTTGGGCCCTCGGTACTTGAAATTATTAAAGTGGCAATTGCATAAGGAATCTATAAGCTGTAAAGAAGAAGAGCCAATAACGCTCAATCATGTCAAGAGAGTGAAAAAAAGGGGGAAAAAGAAAGTGAAAGAGGAAGGAAAAATGAGGTACTACCTGAAGCTGCTGAGAGAGAAGATTAACCACATTGTTCTAGCACATGCAGCATTGCTAAGTAGTAATGTATTACCTGGAAGTAGATCAGTGGAGTACTGACACTATTTCATCGATGTGCACAATGATCTTTACTGTATTCTACAGGCTTATAAAATGTTGGATATGTACATAAAAATACTAATATTCTGCATTTTTCATAAAGACTAATCTTCTGCATGTATAATTTGAAGCTGTATATACAAAGTACACATCAACATTTGCGATGCAGACGTCCGACATTGCAGAATTCAACTGAAACTTCTTTTGCAGGTAATGATAGTGTGAGTACTAACTAGTAAGTTGCATAGGTAATTTGCAATACTATGCATAGGTAATTTGCAATACTATGCATAGGTAATTTGCAGTACTATAAACTGTGGCTCTTCTTATCCCAAGTACCAAACGTTGCGCAATTATATGGGTATGCTAATCAGTTATAACAGATTATGTAATCTGGGCTAGTAATTCAGGTGGAAGAAGACATGATTTCTCGGCGAGATTTTGATGTCGGAACGTTTCTTGTTCCAAGCCAGAAATCCTGAAGCATATTAGCAACGCATTGTCATGCATTTCCATACCCGTTGTGGCAACGCTATCTACTCGATTTTGGGCCCTCGGTACTTGAAATTATTAAAGCGGCAACGGCATAAGGAATCTATACGCTGGAAAGAAGAAGAGCCAATAACGCTCAATCATGTCCTGAGAGTGAAAAAAAGGGATAAAGAAAGTGAAAGAAGAAGGGAAAAAGAGGGGTACTACCTGAAGCTAATGATAGTGAGGATTAACCTCATTGTTCTAGCGCATGCAGCATTGCTAAGTACAAGTACCAGGAAGAAGATCAATCAAGTACTAAAACTATTTCATTAATGTGCGCAACAAGCACAGAAGATGCCTATGCATACTGAAAATCACAGATTTGCTGCATTTTGTACTTCGAAATTGGATATAGTACAAAGTACACATCAACACCTGTGAGTCTGTGACGCATGCGTCGGCATTGCAAAATTAGTCTGAAATTTATTTCGATGGTAATAATGTGGTAAACATTCGAAAACGACATTCTAGAACAGCGATCATGTATAGTTTGAGCAAGTAAAGTTAATGGAGTAGAGCTAACTGGCTACGACTGTTTCAACTGAACTCGTCTACACATATGGCAGAAGCTTTACTTCAGGTTCCCTATCTGAATTCTGAGTTTGTGAACTCGTTTAAACACGTGCGTATTCAAAGTTTGATCTCATCAAAACCTTACTTCAGGCAACTGGCTACAGCTGTTTAAAGTAAACTCTTCTGTACATATATGGCAGAACCCTTTACTTGAGGTTCCCTATCCGAATTCCGAATTTGTGAACTCGTGTAAACGTGCGTATTCAAAGTTTAAGCTCATCAACCCTTGAAGTGATCGATGAATGCAACAGCCCAGAGTCGCAACCGTACGTGCAGGCAATGCAGTGTGTCTGATGATCACGGGTGAATTAAATCGGGCGAGTAATAATGGGAGAGCAGAGCAGGGGGTGTGTGTTCTTACACGATGGTGCGATTGGTCCACCGGATGGCGTAGCGGTGGAAGTCCTCCGTGGGGTCGAACCAGAGGCCGTACCGCTCCTCCCTCCCGACCGCGGTGCTGCCGTCGCCGTAGACGTTGGTCTGCACGCGCCACTCCCTGCCCCTGACGTTGCCCAGGAACTCGAAGTCCAGCTCGTCGTGCGTCTTCTCGTACACGTCGCCGTTGGACATCTGCCACCACCACCACCAGAGCGATTGCAATGTCAATGTTAACTCTTCATCGCTAAGAGACTGCGCAGCGGGGTTGTGTGTAGGTACTTACGTAGAAGGCGACGACGACGCCGGCGGTGTGGTCGGAGGGCAGCTTGATGCTGGCGCTGAAGAAGCCGTGGAGGTGCGCGGCCTGCGACGCGAACCCGGAGCCTGAAACGGAACAGAGGCAGGCGTAACGTCGATTGATGCATCGATGAATTACTCAATGAATGTAAGGCGCAGGTGCGGGCAGTTACCTGTCCTCTCGTCGAGGGAGATGTGGACTCGCCTCCCGTCGCCGTGGAGCCTGAGGTTGGAGTCCCCGAACAGCTGCGTGTAGCCCTCCCCGAAGGTGAGCGCCGTCGCCGCCGTCGCCGGCCGCGGGATCAGGAGGTCGTCCGCGGCGAGGCAAGAGGGCGACGCCAGGACGACGGCGACGGCCAAGACGAAGACGAAGGGACGCGCCATTGCTGCTATACTTGACTCGCTTCTCTTCTCTACCTCCCCTGCTTCCTCTCTGTTCCTTCCTCTGCACTCTATATCGCTCCTGGGCTATGGCTCTGTTTACCTTTGGTGTGTAGGCCGATGTATTGGAAAGCAAGGTAGCTTTCCATCCATCCGGCAGGGACGCAGCGCCTTTATCGGCATTTTGCGAGGAGGAGAGCAGCTAGTGCCTTGCTGGCGGAGTAATTGCGGATGCGTCCACGGTTAAGTATTCTGATTTCGGATGCGCACATCTTTTCTGTGATACACTGCACTTATAGTCCACTCAGCTCTTCTATACTTACCCACTTCAACAAAAAAAAACTCTTCTACTTACCCACCGTTACTTCAGTAATCAATTGTAGGAGCAATTCTTAAGAAATTACTTTGATCATTATTTTGATCGATAAAGTATTAACTATGTACTATATCATAATTTTTTATCATTGAAAACTATTTTTATATTTGAATTTAATGGTAATGTATTTTTTAGACATATAATTCATGTTTCGTTAACCAAATTAATGTTTAAAGTTTTAGTTTTAAGCTGCGTGCACGCATGTTTGAAACGATTGAATATGTGTCTATATATTATTTTTTAGAAAAGGAGGCAAAAGATTTGCCATCATTAATTAAATAAGGAGAAGTATCTTGACCAATGTTTAAAATAGCGCGCTATTTCTCCGCTAATACCACGCAATAGCATATTTGGAGGGTCTACGCTAAATTTTAGTAATTTTGCTCGCTTTGGAGCTATTTGTGAAATAGCGTGATATATCGTGCTAAAACTTCATAGCATTAGCACGCTATTTTTTCAAGCAAAGTTACTTTCACTTTTTCGTGGTGATGAAGTGCAATATGTTGGTTCCTCTTCTAGATTAGAACTTAATATCGTTAATGCTTGATGATTCTTAATAAATAATTTATACTATGTTGTTGCCTTGTGGAATACCGATGTTAGCCTTATGAAAAATTCGAGATCTATGTGTTGTATGTGGCTATGTATGTATGATTCAGTCATTTTTTGGAATAAATATCCAACATTTTTAGCAAAATCCTTTATTTTTAGACTATATTTAATATTTTTTTTCAAAACGCTATTTGAAATATAGCACGCAATTAGCACGATATAGCGTCCATAGCGTTTGATGGAGACTGACGCTATTTCATTTAGCACGCTATTTTAAACCTTGATCTTGACAAGAAAAAGTAAAAGTACAAAAAGTTAGCGCATGCAAACTGCTCTCCAAAATCACAACTCTAAATTTTTTTTTGAAACGGGGGCAAAAGCTTTGCCCCAATCTATTGATTAAGCAAGAAGTTCTACATAAATGTAAAAGTTATTATTATTACAACGGATTACTCTCCCAGCATAATGTTGCCCAAATGCCTCGCACCCGTGGTTACCCACAACCGGGCTTCACTCTTAACTCTATCTAGAACAACATGTAACGACACTTGCTTGTTACGGAAAGCCCTCACGTTGCGCTCATTCCATATCTCCCAAGTGACCAACAAGGTAAGCGAGGAGATGGATTTTTCTATCCGGCGAAGTACCCTCCGCCATCATCTTCCACCAAGCAAAGATAGAAAGACCCGTCAATTGCCTCGAATGTATGGTGGGGATGCCAATCCACCCCTTGATAGCGTCCCAAAGGCGAATAGAGAACCGGCAATGGATGAAAGATGATCAACGGTCTCCAACTCTAAAAAGTTTGACGTCCGTGGAGACCGAAATTTTGCTATGTCCTTGATAGTCTTGAAGAGGACTGTGGTTGGGGCGGATTTGCTCTTGAATACCCTCGTGTAATTTTCATTCCAAATGGACCAACTAGTAAGCATAGTGTGGCTAGCCATGGCCTTATGGTTGGGAACATTCTATTCTTCCTCGACATGCGCGTCCACCAATCGCTA
Organism: Lolium rigidum; assembly: GCF_022539505.1. Taxonomy (NCBI): domain Eukaryota; kingdom Viridiplantae; phylum Streptophyta; class Magnoliopsida; order Poales; family Poaceae; genus Lolium; species Lolium rigidum. The sequence goes on from NC_061510.1 coordinate 82,879,793, forward strand.
ATGGAGAGGTCCTCCGACCAAAGCCTAGTGTCGATCGACTCAATGCCAAAGCCACTGCTCGATCATATTCCAAAGCCTCTTAGTGTAGCGATAATAAGAGAAAAGATGCACCATTGTTTCTTGAGCTTGCTTGTAAAGAGGGCAAATGCCGCAATTAGGTGAACCCCTCCTCTCTAGTCTATCCGCAGTCCAAAGGCTATTTTGAATTGCCAACCATGCGAAGAATTTGATTTTGGGTGGGACGCCTACATCTTCCGCACCATCGTATTCATTAAGGTGCTAGCCGCCGCCAAAGAATTGGGCCACATATGCCGAAGCCGAAGTGCATTCCCCATTCGCAGTGAGGTTCCATGTGATAGTATCCTCCTCGTCGTCATCTTCTCCAAGTGTCATCTCATGTAGCATCCTCCACAAAGCCACGAATTTCCTAAGATGAGGGATTATCAAACTGATGTTCATCTTGATCTTTGAGATCCAAGCATTCCCTTGGCTGACTTGCTCAACATTCCATTTTTTTTAGTTGATGCTTGAAAGATGAGAGGGGTCATGTTTTTAGGTGTCTGTATATATAAAGATGCGATCCAGCAACAAGTGTTATGGGCGAGAGGGTGTGGTATTCACAAGCTTTTGCTTCACGCAATTATAGTACCGTTGAGTGCCGGCACGAGCTTCCCGTTGCCCTTGCTCGCGACTTGGTCCACACTCCACAGTCCATACTGCTGTCACTCTGTCAGCACATAGGACCGGCGGCAGGAAGAAGGGTACTGTACAAACGAGGCACGCCTAGCGACAGGCTGGTCGACAGTCGACAGACATTCGGCGTATAGCATTGACGGAAATATCGTATTCGTGGCCTCGTGTGGCGTCGAATGAACAAGATGCGCAGAATCTGGTCCAAGGCCAAGATGACTGGACGCATTGGGATCCGACGAGACATAGCCGGGCAGGGATCCTAGAAATGTCGAGCAAGGACCGGAGAAGTTCGTACGTATACGCGGCCGCGCGCGGCGCCGGTATCGTAAATAATTGTCGTAGGATAGGATCTGATCGTCAGGATCCGGGAGTGGTGCAACTGATTGGGCGACGCACTGTCGCGCACGGGCGCCCGAAATTTAGGGGACGCGACGGCCGACGCGACGCGAGCAGCCTTTTTCTGAAACTGTCGTTTATGTAGGCATGAAAATATAGCGGAAACAAAAACCGAAACAAAATATAGTGTAGATATGAAGCGATGCAGATGTTGGAGAAAACCAAGAGAACCAATGCAAAAATAAATTCTCAAGCATTCAAACAATTAACGAACTTTTTTTTTGACAGCTCAACAGTGGGGCAAAAATCCCCACCTGAAGTAAACTTTTATTCCAAATTAGCAGCAGGTTCTTTACAACCAAGAGCTAGAGGAAGCAGCAAACACAAGAGAGAACAACGCATGCGTTGCCAGGGGTCACGGAGAGCTAGCTCGAAGCTGTGTAAGCCAGACGATGCAGCCACAGCTCGCAGTGCTCAATCAGCAGCAGGGCGAGTTGACGAGCGCGCAGCCAGACGTCGTCAAAGACCTTGCGGTTTCGGCTTTTCCACATGACCCAGAGGATAAGCAGCACTAACATGTGCCGAACGAGGGGTGCATGCGCCTTGGCAAGCGCCGCACAAACCCCTTCCAGGTCCTGCGTTGCACTGGCCGCCCCGATGAGAGCAAAAAGAGGAGCAAACCACGTGCACCTGACGAAGAGATGGAGCAGGTCTTCGTCAGCATCACAAAAGGGACAGTGAGGAGAGGGAAGGACCCCGGAATCAACAAACTTGTTTCTAAATTCTAGCGTGGTGCTCGATTTACTAGGAAATATGGGATGGTCGAACCGTGAAAGCCTCCTCGAATGCATACAAGGTTTTATGACTGTCGCCAGTTTTGGAATAAGCATCTTTGCAAGCTTCTCTTGACAAGGTCATTAATGGGGTTGTTGGATGGAAAGAATGAGCTATCTGAAACGGAAATTCCATATTAGCCGAGAACATAAATTCGGTTTCTACTCCTGTCCCGTTTTCGTTTCTGTTTCCGTTTCCGTCACGGTGTTTCTGTTTCCATTTCCATTTCACAAAATTCTATTTCCATTACCGAATTTTCATTCCATTTTTTTCACGGAGAAGCCGGAAACTTTCCATCTATTTTCATCCCTTCGTGCACGTACATGCACATATAGCAGCTAGCACCCTGAAGCGGAAGCGAGGCAGAAGACAACCACATCTTCTAGCTCGCACAGTAGGCAAAAGTGTTTCGGATCGCATTCACAGTGCTCGGCAAAGACACTCACATCACATTGGGTTTTTTCGCACGCGTAGTACAAGTTCACAGTACTAGGAGTACCGTAATCACATTATCTAAGAGCCTACGGTTGCACGGTTAAACTCCCGGGAAGGTACTACACTGATGACTACGGTGTACGTTACGTACATGCACATGTAGCAGCACCCTGAAACGGAAGCAGCAAAGACACTCACGTAGAAGTTTAGTACGGTAGTAGGAGCACTGTACTCACATTGACTGAGAGCTACGGGCGCACGGTGAACACCACGGAGAAGGTACTGTACTGTACTACACTGATGAGCACGCGAATAATGACAATTGATTGTAGTAAATCTGAAACGTGACAGTACGTAGACGGAGTGATTGCGGTGTCTGTCCGTGGGATGAAGAAAAATGTCAAAATGGGGCGGACAAAGGTGGATACAGCGGGACCTGGCATGGACTAGCCGGTAATCCTTGCCGTCTTCTCCCTTTTGGACCACGATCCCCGGGCAGGCTGTCGAACCGATCGCCATGAACTGTATCGATCGATGCTCATCGGCCGTCTGGCTGGCCAACGCCGATCAGTCAGTCCTCGGGCGAGGTTGCTTTTCGTGGGCGACCATGCATGAGTTGGAGCTTTGGCCAGGAGCGTATCTTTTCCTGGGAGTGGTTTTGTTTCCTAGCTGCTGCCGTTATCCATCAATGGCGTTACTAGTGCTGTTCTCTCGCTGTCTCCCTGTGTTTTGTGAATTGAGACGAGTACGACTCGTACGAGCTGTTGAAGAATTTCAAACTTGCGGAGACAAAGCGATAGACGTGCCAGATCATGGCCTGGTCCGCTGCTCTTATCAATAGTGGCCCAGCCTGGCTGACCGTTAAGTTTAGCCCGATTCGAAGGGCAGTCCTGGTGCTGGGGCCGGCCGGCCGGCCGAGCTGGCAGATAATGGGCTACCCAGGCTGACCAGCCCAATTTGGCCCGTCTGCTGCATTTGAGTCTGTCACGAGCCTCCCCGTTACTATATTTTCTGTTCGATCTGAACTCAGTGCCGTGTTGCTTTTCGCCGAGTAGACCGCGTAGTCATGGCATGAGCTTTACAGAGAAAGGCAGTGGAGTAGAGTGCGGAGATAGGAAGAATACCAAATTGCCGAGTCGAGAGAGACATCCACCACGTACCGCCACAGAAAGCGCAGACTGGATTCCGTGTCTACAAGAATGCCATGTATCGTATCCTCCCAAAAACGAGTAAACGAAGAAAACAAAGCGACCAAGCAATACTACATGAAACTGACAGTCGCCTCGCGGTGTGGAATGCTGCTGAATACCGACAGTGCTTTACGCAACCTTGGGTTTGAAGCACCGAGAAGACGACTGACTCTGCCACGGCATAGCAGATGCTGCGGCCGGCGGCACAGCTTGATCGAAGAATACGACCAGCGACTGCTTCAGAAGCAACTATCACGCACAGATGTCCTGCACGTCAACGGATCGCGACTGGCAAAGACTTGATTAACAACCTCTTTTAATTTTTCGGGATTTATTAACAACCTCTTATTCGTGAAGTAGTACTTGTACGAGCGGCTCGGCCGTGGGGGTTGACATTGAAGCCAAGATACAAGCACACGCGCGGACAAGCTGCTGCTGCTGCTGCACAATCACCCACCTGCAGCAAACAACCTGTCGCGCGCACTTCTCGTCGTGCAAGGTTTGGACCATTTTCAGATTAAACATGGAGCAGTTTGCCATTGATGATCGATTGATGCCACATGTCGATATCGTAATGTATCTAATTAAGGTACTACTATTGGCATTGCGTCGCTGCCGCACTTAACGATGGATAAACAGCTCGGGTGTCACGCGGACACGAGATAACCTTAAGAAATTCCCAGCTAGTGCTCGTTGCTGCCGCGTCGACGGTCCACCCAGGCCAAACTGATCGCTGCCCGCGTTCCTCTTTCTTTCTTTCTGCCTGCTTGCACCGACTCGACCTTTTAAGTGTGATCTCGTCTAAATCGCGAAAAGTGCTTTTACCTCTCGTCTCTCGAGCTCCAGTACTTCTGCCATATTCCTTTTACAAGTTATAGAAAAATTTGAAAATAATTTTGGAAATTGTCAATAATACAACTCACAATCCTGCAAAATCTCAACCCAAACTTTTTTTTTATATATTTTCGTCTGGATAAGAAAACAAAATCTGCTATGTTTTAGAGATTTGAGTGTACTACTCAGATCTGCACTTTTGTTGTTTTTGTGTAGCTCAAAATATAAAGTATTTAGAGTTGATTTTTTGCACGTTTGTTGGATACATCATTATCTACATACGTATTTTTTCCTAGACTTTTTTGCAACTTAAAAGTATATGTTTTGATTTTTTTTAGAAACCGAGAGCACTGGTGCTCATGTGCACTAAATCTTTATCCCCTAAATCGCACCTATATTGTATATTTTTGGTGTAAATTTTAACATAAAATTGAACTAGAAAAGTAAAATACAATACTCCCTCCGTTCTTAGATATAGGTGTATAGTTTTTGGCATAGAAATTAAGAAACACACATTGAGGATAAGTTACACGAGTTTAGGGCAAGATTACCCCTGAATTATCACCTTTGAGAAAATAGAGGAGTTTGCATGAGCTAAGAAAATGCAATCGAATCCATAACTTTTTTTTTCCAAATGAGTGGTTCTACGTAATACACCTTATATTTTAGAGTTTTTTTTCGAAAAAACTATACACCTTATATCAAGAAATGGAGGGGTATAAGTGAACACCCGGTGGGACCTCACCTTGACACGTTAGGCTTAGCCTGCACGAGAGTGCCGATGTTACCGTACACCCAACATCTCAAAATAAAAAAGAAGAAGAAATAAATCCCGGTATAGTGATAAAAACACAAACACTGCCAATACAACACACGAAGTCCAAATTCTCCAAAAGAGACACCTCCAAGAAGGAAACAGGGCACACGCACCGTCGTGGCCCGGTCGTAAATCTCTGATTTCCACCCTACATAAAGTCCACGCTCTTAAAACAATGACTTCAAGAAGGATATTGCAAGACACAACAAACTAATGTCATGCCTTGGATTTTCATCCTCAAAGATAAGACTCCATATTCTTTCTCTGTTGCCACCTCAGCTTTCCGATGTCACTGCTACAAGTCAATAAACACCAAACAAATTCCCCAACGCCTCGAAGACTTGGTCCGCCATTACTAGACCTTAGATCTCAGCCTTCATGGAATTCCCTGCCACTGTCTTCACCATGGAAATCGAAACAAACCGATATGTCCCATGATGAAAACAGACACAGAAGCTTCGCGTCACTCCCTACCAAAGTCGCACGACCAGAAAAATAAGCGCACGCGACTGAATCCTATTCGATCCAACAATCTATAGGCAACATGCGACGCATGGAGATCATCGGAGGAGCCTTCTAGAACTCGTCACCGGCCAGATCAATGAGGACATTGACGAGGTGGCTCCTCGGCAATGCCCACGATGAGGAGCTTAGGGTTAGCGGAAGCCTGCATGTTAGCATGAGACATCGGATACTAGACAAGCATAGAGCGAGATTTACCCAGGTTCGGGGACCTCGGAGAGGTAATACCCTTACGTCCCGCATGTCCGATCTTGATTATGGGTGAAATTGTTTACAATGGGGCAGCCGAAGGACTGCGTGGTGATGATCTCGCTGAGGGGCAAGGTTTCTAGGGTTTGGTGCGTGCGTGAGAGTTGAGAGAGATCCGGCAGTCCCTCTCCTGACTCTTATATAGGAGGCAAGATCCCGAGATTCCTGCCTAGATTCGGTTAGAATACAAATGAAGTCTATCTAATATTTCCATGTTTAAACCTCCCTTGCCCTGTACTCCAAAAACAGTCACCTTCAATCTTTCCACCGTGCAACCGACACCTTGGACCTTTTTGGGCCGCGGCGCCCCAGATGGGCCCCTTGTTGGGCCAAAAGAGGTAGTGCAATATCAGGTACCCGAAGGGTCATGCCCACATCATACTTGCCTCAAGAAGAACACCTTCTTGGCGCAAGAAGAACCCAATGGCCGCCTCCTTTATACGACAGCAGTTCCCTTGCACCAAATCCAACAAGGCCCAGGATCTTCCACACTGAAGCATGGCCGCATCAAAGACCTCGAAGAGATCAGCATGGAAAATCGCCAAAAATTAATAAAGGGTACAACATACTTTGGCATCTGATACCTTCGATCTGGATTATGGATGCATTATAGTATTTTTTTACTAGAAGACCTAGGTTTAATCAAACCATGGGAAGAAATTTCTTAGGTGCAAGATTACATTATTTGTCGAAACCTTGAGAGCTTGGTTATCTTTATGTTAGACCTTTCCAACTAAATTTTTGTTGTTAATTTTATTGTTTATCTATGGATGAGATAGGCCAGGGCCTAGGACTCAATTTTTTTTCATTTTTTTTAGTAAATTTTAGATTAAAAAATGTTTAGATTTCAAAAAATATTCTATTTTTGTAATAGTAAGATTTCAAAAAAATCCAATTTTAAAAGTTCATATTAAAAAATATTAAGATTTTAATTATTTCAAAACTTGAAAAATATTCAGACATTTCTCAAAGACCAAAACACAAAGGAAAGCCTACGAAAGGGAAGGAAAACCGGGAAACATAACCATGAAATACAAGCGTATAGGGGTTCTCTTCGCTCTGAAAATGAGGCACTGGGCGTAAACTTTTTTGGGGGTGAAAGTATTCACTAGATATCTCAACATTATCTAACAAGAAGAAATAGAGATTTGAGCATCAATTTGTTAATGTGGTCCATATTTTAGGCATGAAAAATGTTAAATTCTTATTTTCTCTTTTCTTACAATACTAGGTAATTGGAGACGACTATGAATAAATTGTTGTATTATTGATGTCATCGTCTATTTTTTTTTTATCTTATATTGTTTTGGTGAAATTTATTTTCCAGTTCACATGAAAATCCTAACTCTGCCACTGAAGTAGGAACGGTTGGATGTCAATAACCATATCCCAGGTCTTAGACTTGCAATAGGGGGTTATTGATCGAGGCCCTAAAACTTATTGCGTTAGTGGAACATATCTCTTGTTTGCGCATGTTTGCGCATGTATGTGACATTGAGACCACTCACAAGTAATATATTTGCACATATACACCTATTTTAGGCTCCGCTCAAATAGGAATAAAATTTTAAAAATATTCTGCATGTGTACCCAGAAAGCATGTGCGTAATAGTCCATGCCGCCCTCCAAAACGTTTGATTGGCATAAGTACAGACCAAGCGTGTCCTTTTCTTGCATTTTACCTCTCTTGCATAGGACGTTTGACTGACATAAGTACGCACCAAGTGAAAACTCCGTCTCAAGGAGATCGAGTCGAGGACTAAGGCGGACAAGGTGAATGCCGAGGCGAGTGCCGAGGGCAACCAGATCATGCAACAGGGAATGCAAGAGTATCTTGCCGCTTTGGCCGATGGTTACACTACGATATGTGGCGGTGATGCTCATTCCGACGGTGGTGGTGACTCTATGGCTGCTCATGGCGGTGACACTATGTGCAGTCACTGTGATGGCCAGTGGCGGAGGAAGAAATGTGAAATTTTGCTTGTTGAGGGTGGTGGTTAAAGAAAAATTCCCCAAATCTGCACTGTTCATAATTTTTTAAAAAGAAATCAATGGTGTTAGGGGGGCCAGGGCCCGGTCCCCCCTGTCTCCGTGACCAAATGACCAATGGTGAAGATGGTATGGAAGATTGCCATGACCACAATTTCGATATCTAAAATAAGTTGGCACGGCCGAACTTGCGGCATCGAAAAATAATTTTGGGTTACCCCTTTCGATTTCACGATATCTGGGGTCTGGTAGAGATAGGTCTTGCCGTGCACACCGGGAGAGCAGACCGTTTCTTTTATTGTCTTTTTTCTTCCTTTCCGAAAAACACGAGATCGCTCATGGTCGCTGTCAAAAATCACATGCTTGACCCTTTTGTTTGTTTTCCATCCCGCGTACCAAGCGGGTTTGTGCATTCTTCGCGTTGAAGGTTCACGAGTCGGCTGCTTCTGGACGCTCCATTTGTGCCCACTCTTCCTCCCTACGTAGAGCACGAGCACGACGCGTTATCGCGCTACCGTCCGTTTCTGCATGGGCAGACGGCCAAAAAAATTGACGCCAGCGCAGCCGTGGCTGTAGACTGTATAGTGTAGAGTCGCTTTGAACTTCATGGGCGGCAGCGGAGAGACGAACCCAACAAAGTAAACTCTGCCGAGACATTCCCCCGCTCCCCCAGTCTCGCCACAAACAAAAAGAAAAGAAAAATCCCTCGAGAAAAGAAAACCAAAATAAAGAAAGAGTTGCGCCTGGTTTCCTCCCAACCTCCGCCGCCCAGCAGCCCCATTTCCGCGTCTCGCCGTGCGAGGAAGTCAACTCCAACCCACCCCGAGCCCCGCCCACCGAAATCGCCGCGAATCCCTCCCCAATCCGGCCGCCATGTACGGCGACTCCGACGGATCCAAGGACGCCGGCGCCGGCGCCGGCGCGCCGCCGCCCTCCGACCAGCCCTTCCCCAACCGCGAGCTCACCCTCAGCAGCTACCTCTGCGACAAGCCCACCCTCGCCTCCGCCGCCGCCGCCGAGAACGCAGCATCCGCCGCCGCATCAGCCGCAGCCGGCCCATCCTCCCCGCCCAACCCCGCCGCCGACGCAGCCGCGGAGGCCGCCAAGCTCTGCGTCGAGCGCGACTTCCTCCACCTCTCCGCGCCCAAGCGCGGCGGGGATCCCCCGGGCCCGGGGGACGACTCCTCCGTCGCCGGCGGCAAGAAGCCGCGCCTCGACTCGCTCCAGCTCTCGCTCTCCCTCGCCTCCGACGGGCAGCCCTCCTCCCACCCCCACCTCCCCTCCGCGGCCCCCGACGGAGATCTCCGCGCCGCCGCGTCGGCCGGCGCGGCGGCCCCGGCCCCGAGGCGGACCTACAGCGCCACCACGGGCCGCACACGGAGCATCAACTCCGACGACATGTCCTACTCCTACTCCATGTTCTCGCACAACCCGAGCTGCTCCCTCACGCACAACTCCACCGACATGTACGCCGCGGGGGAGGGCACCAACGGCTCCGTGCACAGCCGCTTCAACTTCCGCCCCGTGGGGGACGGCAGCGTCGCCTTCGCCACCCCGCCCGCCAACCCCGGCTCCTCCTCCTTCTTCCCCACCGAGCTCCCCGCCAAACTCGCCGCCGCAGCTGCCGCCGCCGCCGCCACCACCTTCGACGGCGGCCGCGGCCAACCCTCCCACCCCGACAGGATCCTGCGGGAGATCGTCACAGACTCAGTCCCCGCCATGGCGCACGCGCTGCAGGACCTCCCGAGCGACACCCTCGACGCGGTCCGTGACGCGGCGCGGGCCCTGGTGGACGCCCCGGAGAGGCGGGACGAGCTGGCCGGCCTGCAGCGCCGGCTGGACCGCCGCTCGGACCTCACCGCCGACGCCCTGGCCCGCGCCAACCGCACCCAGCTCGAGGTCCTGACCGCCGTGCGCACCGGCACCGCCGCGTTCGCCGCCGGCAAGGGCCGCGTGCCCAGCGCCGAGCTCGTCGAGATGTTCCTCATGACGCGCTGCCGCAACCCCAGCTGCAAGAGCGCGCTCCCCGTCGACGACTGCGAGTGCAAGGTCTGCGCCGCCAAGAAGGGCTTCTGCAGCGCCTGCATGTGCCCCGTGTGCCACAAGTTCGACTGCGCCGCCAACACCTGCAGCTGGGTCGGCTGCGACGTCTGCGGCCACTGGTGCCACGCCGTCTGCGGCCTTGAGAGGAACCTCATCAGGCCGGGGCCGACCCTCAAAGGCCCCATCGGGACCACCGAGATGCAGTTCCAGTGCCTTGGATGCAGCCATGCTTCTGAGATGTTTGGGTTTGTTAAGGAGGTGTTCAATTCCTGCGCGGAGAACTGGAACGCCGAGACGCTCGTCAAGGAGCTGGATTTCGTCAGGAATATCTTCGCTGCTAGCGATGATTTCGAGGGGAAGGGGCTTCATTCCAAGGCCGAAGAGGTCCTCAACATGCTCGGGAAGAAAGTTATTTCCCTGCTGGATGCAACAAACATCATGCTGCAATTCTTCAAATGTAAGACCTTTCATCCGAAAATACGATTGTTACAAACTCTAAATTAACTGTTACTTGCTTTATCAATTGCATAAGCATGATTTTCATGTAGCAGTTGCATACATTCTCCGTGGGTCGTTCGACACTTTAAACCAACTGCCTAGAAATATGATCATTCTGTGTATTTTGTGCTACACACTATCTCCGTCTGGCATGTTTAGGCATTCACAATTTCTTCCATTTATCCCATGTTTGGGAAATCTATTTGTGTAGCACTAGAACTCATTGTGTTACCCAGTCATTTTGGCTTTGAAATTGGTATTTGCTACATCAATTTGTGTGGGCACTACACCTCACGGCATTCCGATAAGGATTTATATTTTTACATGCACAAGGAACTCCTGTCATTTAGCACATATACTTTGACATAACTGCAAAGCTGGACACAGTTTGTCCCGAGTGGCTTGAATTTATTTTGAATTGAAAATTCTTTATAGGTTAAGCCAATAGCTCTAAGTGAACAAATTAACCTTGATTTTGTTGGTCAGCAGTATCTTTGTGGAATTCTGTTGAAAACATATTGCTCCTACTGAACCATGAACTATTGAGGGGCTTGGGATCCTTGAATGCACTTATATTTCGTGATAGCTATTCCATCAGGTCATGAATTACAAGAATAACGTTGGGTATGATCTAAGAAGCAAAATGTATATTCTGTTAAAACTAAATCTATAATACTCCCCTGTTCTATAAAGGATGTCTCAGCTTCGTCTAGATACACATGTATCTAGATGTGTTTTAGTGTGTACATACATGTGAATTTTGATAAAGTTGAGACATCCTTTTTAGGACGGAGGGAGTAGTACTCCTAACCTCTCCAAATCTAACAAAAGTAGGGTCAAAGGACCTCTCCATTACTCAGAATGAAATAGGAGTGTCATTATATATGCTGCGATAGAGAATACGTTCGACATTGGTTTATAGAACTTGCCAGGTAGCACAGCTCTAATTAACCTTTATGTTTTCACAGATGGTGTTACGGACTGCTCTGTTACCGGCAACAAGTCCAAAGGTATATTAGCAGCAGCTCAAGCAAGCCAATCAACGATTCCCCTTCTAAGTCCAACCATGACTGCACCAAAATCCTTCAATTTCAATGCCAACAATTCCATTCTCGATACGCATATTGATGCCCTCAAGGGTAGCCCAAAGCCACTCTCTATTGAACCCCGTTACGGCAATAGCTCAAAGCCACTTACTATTGAACCCCGTTACGGCACAAGCTCAAAGCCACTCACTATTGAACCCCATTACGGCAGCAGCTCAAAGCCAATCTCTATTGAGCCCCATTTCGCAGCTAGCCCAAAGCCACTCTCTATTGAATCCCATTTCGCTGCCAGCCCAAAGCCGCTCTCTGTTGAACCCCATTTCAGCAGCACCTCAAAGGATGACGACGCCTCTACCCTTGAGACCATCGTGAAGTGCAAGGAAGCCGAAGCAAAACTCTTCCAGAAGCTGGCTGATGACGCACGGAAGGAAGTCGATAACTACCGCCAGATGGTCCGCTCCAGAACTCAGAAGCTGGAGGAGGAGTATGCCACAAAGCTGGCGAAGCTATGCTTCCAAGAGACGGAGGAGAAGAGGAGAAAGAAGATGGAGGAACTGAAGACGCTCGAGAACTCGCACTACGACTACCACAAGATGAAGTTGCGGATGCAGACCGAGATCCAGGGCCTGCTTGAGAGGATGGAAGCCACAAAGAAGATGTGGGTATAGACCCCCGGTAAAATATATACCTCCTGCTGCAACCTGAAGAATGTCTAAAAAATACATCGTTCTCCATTAGAATGGTTTCTGAGCGGTTGTTAATTCCATCTGTAATTTGTTTTCTTACATGTTAACTGTGTTATAAGTGGAGGGGGCCTAACCTCTCGCTGGCAGATACAACTTGACAACAACATTTCAGTTAATTGCTTGCAAAAAAAGTGTGCCCTGTCGTTGCAAATAGTTCTGATGTGCAGTTGTTGGGTCATGACCTGTGCATTTTGCCCCATGCTATAATTGGCATCGTCATGAGAATATTTCAACGTCTCATCCTGTCATTCTCTACTCTCTGTTTCAATGATCTTTTCGGGGGGCACACAGTGTTGGTGTGTGCGTTGAGATCCCGCGTAGATTTGCCTGTTCGGTTGTTCGTCTTGATCCAGTGAACTGCTGTTGCAAGTTTCAACTCCTGTTAGGACATCATGGTCTAGTAACAGAAGCAATAGCCTCGACGTCTCCCTCACCCTCGTACTCCAGCGTCGCCGTCGAGAGCGACGGTGGGGGAGTCGTGTCGGTACCACACTGGCACAGGAAATTTCACAGAGCCATTAAGAAAAGCAATCCGAAATGCATGGGTAACATGGTTATACATGAATCTTATACCCAGGAAACTCCAGAGTACACGTTACTACCAATACCACAGAAGAGCACCAAAGCTGTACAAAAATACTTCCACGTACTCTCGCATGAAACAATACGGGTCGTCTACCACCATTATGATCTGAACAATCTGATCGACATCAAGCGGGAGCAAAGCTAGCAATTCTCAAGAACCTGACGATCCAGTTACACCAACCTACGGGCGATCGACGTCGTACGGACTGACTGGCTAGAGTCTAAGCGTCAGGTCGGGCTCCTCGTCGGCCTGCACCACCACGCTGCCGCTGCTGCCGCCGAAGAAGGAGCCTGAGTGGTGGAGGGCCGCGCCAGCGGGGAGCACGCCGCCAGCCGATGGTGGTGGCCTGAAGCTTCCGGGCCACCCGAAGCTGGCCTCCTCGTCGGCGCCCACGAGGAACGGCATCGGGCCCAGCAGCGCCCTCGCACGCGCCTGGTCCTGCTGCTGCAGCTGCTGCTGCCGCTCCGCCGGCGCCGGCACGGCCACGCCGGGGTGGTGCGCCGACGCGTGCGCCTGGATGCCGATGGGGTACAGGCCGTGGGAGCCGTAGAGAGGGAGGGAGGACACGTCGGCGTAGCCGTAGGGGTAGGCGTCAAGACGGTGCACGGCGCGCCGGGCCATCGTGCGCTCCCGCCGGTGCGCGTTCTGGTGCCCGCCCAGCGCCTGCGAGCTGAAGAACTTCCTCTGGCAGTAGTTGCACGTGAACACGCGCGCCGGCTCCCGCGCGGCAGCCGCGGCCTGCGCACCCCTGCCGGCGTTGCTGTCGGTGGTGCTCGACTCGGTGGTGGTTGCGGCGGCGGTGACGGTGAGCGACAGCTCGAGGGTGGCCGGCGGGCAGGATGAGGAGTTGGACGCCTCCTGGCTGCTGATGTCGGACAGCTGATCCTCACACGGTTCTTGGGCGCTGTTGCTCTTCATCTCTGAAGCGAACGATCTCTCTCTGAAGTCTGAACCCTTTTTTCTTCCCCTAGAGTCACTTTCTTTCCTTAGCTCTCACCTGCATCCAGAGAACAAACAAACTCAAGTAAGAAAGTGCATGTGTGTGTACTTGGTGAGATGATTTGATGCATACACTGAGGAGGAAAGATCACTACTGTGTTTCTAGCTGCACTCATTGAGTGACTCACCAGAGTGCAGATAAGCCATGAGTGCACAAGGATAAAAGAACATGTGTTGTTCTTGTCAGTTGTGGTGATCATGACAAACTGAATGTTTATAGATGGGCATGCTTAGCCTCGTGGATAAGCACTATGATGTCTGAGTTGACACATTTTTGTCTGTGATTGCTTCCAGTTTACGTGATTCTGAACACGACAGTTCATTATGCTGTCAATGTAGGAATCTAAGAAAATAATTCAGATTTTATCCTGATGACTAGAGAAGCACAACAGAAGTTCTCTAGCTAATAACTATAGCAAATACACATGTCATGTTTGCAGAATAGCTGAAAATTGGAATGCAGAGATGGGAAGTGTGACAAATGCAGAGAAGTATCTGATCCACTGCTAAGCCAAGATATGCCATGTTTGATGCCAAACCAGAGGACGAACAGATGAAAAGCATGGCTTCTTTTCTGGTCCGGGAATCTCTAAAACGGAACCTTATCTGATGGAGAAAGTCCGAGAATAGCACATTCAGTTGTTGTCATGAAAAGATGGAAGCTTTGGTGTTGCCAGTTAAACCCCGTTCATTTAAATCATGGTGTTCTGTAGGTCTAAATCATGGAGTAGATGAGAACAAAAATCGTGAATGCTGGATGACTAGGCAAATTATTCAACAACAAAGAAGACTTTTTTTTTCTCAGAAGCCCAACAAACAAGATTGCTCTGTTGTTTTTCATGTGCTGCAAGTTTTCTCTGTTGTTTTTCATGTGCTACAAGTTACTATCTGATAGTGTCTAAAGAGCACTAGTAGATTGGGCTTCCTTTTGTCCATGCCATTGCAAGTATCACAAGATTACTACCAGGAGGCCGGGTTACAAACAAACAAGCATCAGCCACTCTCTAGGGTCGAATTACACATGGTCCTACTCGACGACATGTAATGCAATTAATTTGGGGAAAGCACTCTTGTTAGCATACGGCTTAGCGATGCTACCTTACTTAGGACAGGTATAAATTATGCGAGTACTTGGACCAGGAGATTCGCCAGTTTTGGCAAAACATAGGAAGCAGGAAGACATGATTATCGAGAGACGAGATCGCGAGACCCTATCAGCTGCGCGCGCGCATCTGGTGGTATACAGAACAAAGACCTGGTAGAGCGACGTGCTACCAACCGGCAGAAACACCACTGGGCAGGGACTGGAGTGGAGCACGCACGAACTAGATTCGTGAAAGAATTTCTACTGCTGTTCTAGAGTCTTGTCCCTTGGAGAAAATAAAAGGCCGTGCTTGAACGGATCGTCACGGCAAAATCGCTTGAAAGATCTTGATAATTCTAGGAGGAGATATATGCATCGTACTCATCTGAACCCAAATTCTGTTGATGTTCTCTTAGGCGCCCGGCAGATCATGCACAAAGAATTACTCATAGAACCAAGAACATAGCACTGAAGTAAAGAACGGCAGGATTCTTGAAGAGGAAGAAAACCAGTCAAGATGCATGGGGATCAGTTGCTTTGGCAAGGGAAGCACCCGAGAATTACCTCAAACACCCAGTAAGAAGAACCCTGCACACCGCGCCTCCTCGCTCAGCAACCAAGCCCGAAACCTGAAGAAGAAGATCTCAAGCAAGAAAGCTGAGAGTTCAGGCCATGGCTCCTCCTGCAAGAATAGATCGTCCCTTGCGCTCGCCGAAGGAGGAGAGAAGCAAAGTGAGGAGGAGGGGGTGGGGAAGGGTGCAGTGGTGCGAGGTGGTGTGTTTCAGTTAAAGTGGTGGCATCCCCAGTGCGGGTGTTTAATTATGGAAGAATGCAGAGGTTTGGTAAATTACTGGTTGGGATGCGAGACAGACTGCGCTCGGAAGTGGTACTGGAAAAGGATGTATCTGCACTAAAGATACAAGAGCACAAGTCAGAGAGATATCTCACCTCCGACTTGGACTTGCCTTTCTCCCCTCTGTTGCTGTGTTGTGTACCATGACCATCACTAGCACCACCAGCACCATCCCAGGAAAGTGCCCCCCACAATTACTAGACAATTGAGCTGCTCATTCCTGGTCTAGCACTTGTTTATTCCTAGGATTATGTGTGTTCCAGTACACAATTACTCTATAATATCATTTGCTATATACTAATATTGTACCACAACAACAAAAACATAAGAGAAAAATAACTATAGTAGGGAGTGACGGAAAGGATGCGTGTTGTGTGGAGGGAGTTTTTGCAGGGGACCAGAGGGTCGGCATGATACTTTAGTCAGGGGTGAGTCAGGATTGTGCCCTTTTGGGCATTGCAGTGAAGCTGTTGTTGCGTAAGATAACGTGCCATCTCTGCCTGCGACGTCCTTGCACTTGTGTACTTTGTTATTTATTTCGCGCGCGGTGCCCTACCGATGGTGTATGGTAGATGGCATGGTCATGACCGGCGCGTGAGTTGTTTTTCTTGTCAGAAAGCAGTTTGAGTGTGGCTTTTGCGTTTCCTCTGCCTCTGACTCTGCGTCCTGCACAACATGCCTGCCTGCAAGTTAACTCCACTGCCCCTGTCCTTTCTCTGATGGATCCCATGCAATACCTCTGTGCCCCCCCTGCCACTGCCCACCATGCCATCCCCTTTGGATGCTTGGATGGGAGACAGGCCTGGGCTGGGAAAGCTCCTCATGTGATGGCATCGAGGAGAGAGGAAAGATAAAAGTTATTGTTGATTTAGAACTCCCTCCAAGCATGTTAGGTTTTCAAAAAAGAAACCTCCCTGAAAGTTAACAGTTTTTACATGTTTAGGTTTTTTTTTAAAAAAAAAGATACTACCTCCGTTTTATATTAGTTGTTGTTGATTTAGAACTCCCTCCGATTCCATTTTAGTTTTTTTAGCGAAACAAAAGATAAAAGGTAGGAGTATTAGTTTTTACATGTTAGTTTTTCTTTTAGCGATCTCAGGCCAAAGGTGGACACGACTAACTTCATTTTCAAAGTTGGTATGGTTTTCTCCCACGTGAACTAAATCATGTTTTGAGTGTGTATAATATTGGGAACAGAGCGAGGTTAGAAAATAAGAGACGAAGCAAAGGGGTTGGAGGAGGCAGATGATGACCCTTGTGATGAAAATGTGGATTCATAAGTAAATGATCACAATGAAAAAACACAAATTGAATAATTAGTTGCGGAAGATCCATTGGATGCTGCAGGTCTAAATCTGTCAAAAGTCGAAGAACACCTAAGGTCTAATTGTCGAGATTTTAACTTAGATGTGGACATGAATAACCATGTATTCAAGGTTTTCATGGTTTCCGTGACATGAAAAAACAACAAGAATGGGGTGGTGGTTAAATATGATAACAAATAAGACAAAGAGGTTGGAAGCAGTGCGTAAGCTCGGTGCCCATGGTTGCGCAAACCCTCGAAGTATAGCAAGACAACCGGCTTCATAATTTGGACTTACGCATCAAATCATAATTGCAATGAAGTTTGGAAATTTAAGGCCTTGACTACAAGTTTTTTTGTAAGGAAATTTGTGGATTGACTCAATGATAACTAGATGAAAAACCTAGACACTTCTTCAAATAATGTTTAGAGGGATTTTAACATGTGTTATAATATAAAAAAAAAGAAGATAAAATAAAGAAGCACTGAAAAATTATGGTGACGAGGCAAGTCAGTTTAACCAGTTGTGGAACTATGGCCAAGAGCTTAGGAGATAAAACCCTCGCCTCGAAGTTTTCTGTTGCCTATTGATATCCAAGAGGAAGGAGATCCACATCCAAAATAGAACTTGTCACTTTGTTCCAAATAGGAAACAAGTAAGTGATTCTCACAAAACATTTGCAATTTAATACGGTGAGAGTTTGAGTTCATTTCCTCATATCACCCAATATGTTGTCGGTGGTGGCATTTGTGGAATACCTTCTTAGTCTCTAGATATGAAACTCTTAACATGGAGGAGATAGTTGTTATACTTCATCTTCTAGATCTGACTTGATCGTTAGATGGTGGGGGTCCATCCTTCACTTGTGGTGCTTCACCTTGGTTTGAGGAGAACATTGATTTGTTGCAACATTCTATGGAACCTAGCAATATTGGGACTCCAAGGGCAAACTATTGCAACAATCGATTTTTGCCCATAAGAATATCTTGGAGTTCACAAAGTGATCCGGATCATCATCATCTTCATCAAACGGCTCAGATTCACCATCCTGGTCACTCTTATCCTAACAAACATGGGTGGTTTCGTTAATTTCTTACGTCGGAGTAGCTATATCCGCACTCCTTGTTTATGGCCGTGAGCACGGATTCATGATCTTCGCCATCTTTGGGAGAACCCGGGATAGCATTGACATGGCCCACAAAGTGTTGTTGATAGTTGTCGCGACCCTCGACTGGAAGGACGGGTGTAGATCCAGTTGTGACCATGATGTCCTCCTCAAGGGTGGAGAGGGTCTAAGTAGAGTTTTGTCTGATCTGGAACTCGGTTGTGTCAATGGAGAGGGTAGACCGGACCTGACTTCCACCACGGTTTCCTCATCTAGGGAAGGTCGGGTGGGGATTGCTTTGTATGCTGCCTACACCGAAGTGAAGCCGGCGAAGATGTCGATGCCGACGATCGGGATGGCCGTGTAGGCGGGAATGTTGTGGGAAGTCGGCGTGAAGGTTTCATCCGTGATGAACAGAGTGCCACCAAAGTAGACAACCTGGCCGACTGTCATGGTATCGCTGATGTCTCCAAGTGTTTTCGCCCGAATCTTGAATCCATATGCCCCCACGGTGCGCACCAACTACCGTTGCCTTGATAACGATAGTGTCATGAGGGGTTACTCATGACTTATGGATAGTAGTGGAATTATATTAGACGACGGGATGCTCAGGGCGGTGACCCAAGTTCACGTCCCCATGATGGAGGATCACTAAGTCTTGCTAGAATTCAGTATAATGGCACAAATTATAGATTACATCTAGGTGTTTATTTCTAAGTATTGCCCTAAATGTTGTCCCTAGGTTGGCTTATGAAGGCGCCAAGACCTAGGGTTTGATGTAGGTACAGACCTAGCTAACCGGCTACAGAGTCCTAGTCTATCCCGGCAAGTATGTTGTGTCTTGCACTACATTTCCTCAGTCTTCTTGAACCTTCTCGACTTCGTCTTGGACCTTCCTTGGTCGGTAGGGCCTCCATCTTCTAGCAAGTAGGACCCTCGGCTATCTTGATGATTCCACCACCCAAATGGGCCACCTGAGTTTGCTAAGTTAAGCCAATGTCGTTGTATACCCTATTCGGCATCTATAACCACGCCCATTGGTGTATTCGATGCATGGAACAAGATGGCTGAAGACCTCCTCAAAAGTCAAACGAGTGAAGACGGCTTCCCAGCCTTTTTTTGTATATTTGAGTCGTATAAAAACCGTACTATCAAGGGGGGAGGGGTTCGTATTTGAAGTTATGGGTGAAACTGAATCACATACTGATACGCGCGAAGCACACGTCCGTTGGGAACCCCAAGTGGAAGGTATGATGCGTATAGAAGCAAGTTTCCCTCAGTATGAAACCAAGGTTATCGAACCAGTAGGAGCCAAGAAGCACGTGAAGGTTGTTGGTGGAGGAGTGTAGTGCGGCGCAACACCAGTGAAACCGGCGCCAACGTGGAACCCGCACAACACAATCAAGATACTTTGCCCCAACGTAACAGTGAGGTTGTCAATCTCACCGGCTTGCTGAAAACAAAGGATTAAACATATCGAGTGGAAGATGATGCTTGTTTGCAAAGAACAGTAGAGAACAATGATTGCAGTAGATTGTATTCAGATGTAAAAGAATGGACCGGGGTCCACAGTTCACTAGTGGTGTCTCTCCAATAAGATAACTAACATGCTGGGTGAACAAATTACAGATGGGCAATTGACAAATAAAGATTCAATACATATCAATGATGATTACTATGAGATTTAATCAGGGCATTACGACAAAGTACATAGACCGCTATCCAGCATGCATCTATGCCTAAATAATCCACCTTCAGGTTAGCATCTGCACCCCTTCCAGTATTAAGTTGTAAACAATAGACAATTGCATTAAGTATGGTGCGTAATGTAATCAACACAAATATCCTTAGACAAAGCATCGATGTTTTATCCCTAGTAGCAACAGCACATCCACAACCTTAGAACTTTACGTCACTCGTCCCGGATTCAATGGAGGCATGAACCCACTATCGAGCATAAATACCCCCTCTTGGAGTTACAAGTATCAACTTGGCCGGAGCCTCTACTAGCAACGGAGAGCATGCAAGAACATAAACAACACATATATGATAGATTGATAATCAACTTGACATAATATTCTAGATTCATCGGATCCCACCAAACACAACATGTAGCATTACAAATAGATGATCTTGATCATGTTAGGCAGCTCACAAGATCTAAACAATGATAGCACAAGCGGAGAAGACAACCATCTAGCTACTGCTATGGACCCATAGTCCAAGGATGAACTACTCACGCATCAATCCGGAGGCGGGCATGATGATGTAGGGCCCTCCGGTGATGATTCCCCTCTCTGGCGATCTCCTGAATCCCCCGAGATGGGATTGGCGGCGGCGGCGTCTCTGGAAGGTTTTCCGTATCGTGGCTCTCGGTACAGGGGGTTTCGCGACGAAGGCTTTAAGTAGGCGGAAGGGTAGGTCAGGAGGCGGCGCGAGGGCCCACACCATAGGGCGGCGCGGGCCCCACTCTGGCCGCGCCGGCCTATGGTGCCGGGCCCTCGTGGCCCCTCTTCGTAACCCCTCCAGTCTTCTGGAAGCTCCGCAGAAAAATAAGACCCTGGGCGTTGATTTCGTCCAATTCCGAGAATATTTCCTATGTAGGATTTCTGAAACCAAAAACAACAGAAAACAACAATTGGCACTTCGGCATCTTGTTAATAGGTTAGTGCCGGAAAATGTATAATAATGATGTAAAGTATGTATACATATGCAAGTATTGTCATAAAAGTAGCATGGAACATAAGAAATTATAGATACGTTTGGAACGTATCAAGCATCCCCAAGCTTAGTTCCTACTCGCCCTCGAGTAGGTAAACGATAACAACAAATAATTTCTGAAGTGACATGCTGATGTCTACGGGTACTTCTATTCTTGTAGACAGTGTTGGGCCTCGAAGAGCAGAGGTTTGTAGAACATCAGCAAGTTTCCCTTAAGTGAATCACCCAAGGTTTATCGAACTCAGGGAGGTAGAGGTCAAAGATAGTCCTCTCAAGCAACCATGCAATTAAGATACAAGAAGTCTCTTGTGTCCCCAACACACCTAATACACTTGTCAGATGTATAGGTGCACTAGTTCGGCGAAGAGATAGTAAAGCACATGTGGTTTAGATGGTGGTAATATTGCAGAAAGTAAAGATGCAGTAAAACAGTAAACAAGCGATGTTTGCAGTATTGGAAACAAGGCCTAGGGATCATCTTTCACTAGTGGACACTCTCAACATTGATCACATAATAAATAAATAACTTCTCCTCACTTGTGCTATATACACTCTTTTGTTGGATGACTAACACCATTCATTGTGTAGGGCTACAAGAGATCCCTCAAGCCGGAGTTAACAAGCGCCACAACATTCAGCATTCATATTTAAGTAACCTTAGAGCATAATAGATCTTTGCAAAATAAACCGAGTACTAACATAGCATACACACTTGTCACCATTACACTATGAAAGGGGGAATAGATCACATCAATACTATCATAGTAATAATTAACTCCATAACCTACAAGAGATTATGATCATAACCTACTGACAAGAACTACACGATGCATACTACATCGTCACCTTTACACCATGCGGGGAGGAATAGACTACTTTAATAACATCACATGAGTAGCACATAGACTAGTAGCGATACAAAGCTCATCATATGGATCTCAATCATGCAAAACAATTCATGAGATCATTGTATTGGAGTACAGAGAGAGATTAACCACATAGCTACCGGTACAGCCCTTAGCCTCGGGGGAGAACTACTCCCTCCTCATCATGGGAGCAGCAGCATTGATGGAGATGGCGGTGGTGTCGATGGAGATGCCTTCCGGGGGCAATTCCCCATCCCGGCGGCGTGCCGGAACAGAGACTTATGTCCCCCGAATCTTGGCTTCGCGATGGCGGAGGCTCTGGAACTTTTCTCGTATCGTGGTTTTTCTGTGTCGAGGTTTTAGGTCAGGGAGGCTTAAATAGGCAAAGAGGCGGAGTCGGAAGGGTTCTGGGGGGGGGGCCCACACAGTAGCCTGGCGCCCCCCCTCTGGCCGCGCCGCCATGGTGTGTGGGGCCCCTGGGCCTCCCCTCTGGTCCCTCTTCGGTGTTCTGGAAGCTTCGTGGAATTATAAGATGCTGGGCGTTGATTTCGTCCAATTCAGAGAATATTTCCTTACTAGGATTTCGAAACCAAAAACGAGAAAACAGAAACTGGCACTTCGGCATCTCGTCAATAGGTTAGTTCCGGAAAATGCATCAAAACATCATAAAGTGTGAACAAAACATGTAGGAATTGTTATAAAACTAGCATGGAACATAAGAAATTATAGATACGTTGGAGACGTATCAAGCATATAGCAAAAGATTGCTAACAAAAGATAATGACTAAACAATTGAATCATATAGCAAAACTTTTCATGAATAGTACTTTCAAGACAAGCATCAACAAGACTTGCATAAGAGCTAACTCATAAGCAATAAATTCAAAGTAGAATGCATTGAAGCAACACAAAGGATGATTAAGTTTCAGCAATTGCTTTCAACTTGTAACATGTATATCTCATGGATATTTGTCAACATAGAGTAATATAACAAGTGCAATAAGCAAACATGTAAGAATCAATGCACACAGTTAACACAAGTGTTTGCTTCTAAGATAGAAAGAAGTAGGTAAACCGACTCAACATAAAGTAAAAGAATGGCCCTTCGCAGAGGGAAGCATGGATTACTATTTTTGTGCTAGAGCTTTTATTTTGAAAACATAGAAACAATTTTGTCAACGGTAGTAATAATTCATATGTGCTATGCATAATACTTCCTACAAGTTGCAAGCCTCATGCATAGAATACCAATAGTGCTCGCACCTTGTCCTAATTAGCTTGGATTAACACGGATTATCATTGCATAACATATGTTTCAACCAAGTGTCACAAAGGGGTACCTCTATGCCGCCTGTACAAAGGTCCAAGGAGATCAATTGCATTTGATTTCTCATTTTTAATAGATCTCAACTTGGGACATCCATACCGGGACAACATAGACAACAGATAATGGACTCCTCTTTTAATGCATAAGCATTCAACAACAGATAATATTCTCATAAGAGAGTGATGTTGTATGTCCAAACTGAAAACTTCCACCATGATACATGGATTTGGTTAGCGGCCCAATGTTCTTCTCTAACAATATGCATACTCAAACCATTTGATCATGAAAATCGCCCTTACTTCAGACAAGACGAACATGCATAGCATCTCACATGATATCCAACAAAGGTAAAAAGTTGATGGCGTCCCCATAAACATGGTTACCGCTCAACAAGCAACTTATAAGAACTAAGACACATAACTACATATTCATCACCACAATAGTTTTTAAGCTATTTTTCCCATGAGCTATATATTGCAAAGATAGAGGAATGAAGTTTTAAAGGTAGCACTCAAGTAATTTACTTTGGAATGGCAGAAAAATACCACATAATAGGTAGATATGGTGGACACAAATGGCATGGGTTTTGGCTCAAGGTGTTTGGATGCACGAGAAGCATTTCCTCTCAGTACAAGGCTTTGGGCTAGCAAGGTTGTTTGAAGCAAACACAAGTATGAATAGGTACAGCAAAACTTACACAAGAACATATTGCAAGCATTATAAGACTCTACACGTACTGTCTTCCTTGTTGTTCAAACACTTTACCAGAAAATATCTAGACTTAGAGAGACCAATCATGCAAACCAAATTTTAACAAGCTCTACGGTAGTTCTCCACTAATAGATTAAACTACATGATGCAAGAGCTTAAACATGATCTATGAGAGCAAAACAATTGCCAAGTATCAAGTTATTCCAAACCATATGAAGCATTTTCTGATTCCAACCAAATAGCAATCAACGAAGCAATTTTCAGCCTTCGCCATGAACATTAAAGCACAACTAAGAACACAAGTGTTCCATATGAAAAAACGGAGCGTAATATCTCCAATACAAGGATGGCGGGATCCAACTTTATTAAAACTAAAACGAAAACAAAAGCAAACAGACGCTCCAAGTAAAGAACATAAGATGTGATGGAATAAAAATATAGTTTCACTAGAAGTGACCTGATAAGTTGTCGATGAAGAAGGGATGCCTTGGGCATCCCCAAGCTTAGATGCTCGAGTCTTCTTAAAATATGCGGGGATGAACCACCGGGGCATCCCCAAGCTTAGACTTTTCACTCTTCTTGATCATATTGTATCATCCTCTTCTCTTGACCCTTGAAAACTTCCTCCACACCAAACTTAAAGCAAACTCATTAGAGGGTTAGTGCATAATCAAAAATTCACATATTCAGAGGTGACATAATCATTCTTAACACTTCTGGACATTGCAAAAAGCTACTGAAAGTTAATGGAACAAAGAAACCCATTCAACATAGCAGCAAAAGCGGCAATGCGAAATAAAAGGCAGAATCTGTCAAAACAGAACAGTCCGTAAAGACGAATTTTACAGAGGCACTTAACTTACTCAAACGGAAAAACTCAAAACTAATGAAAGTTGCGTACATATCTGAGGATCACGCACGTAAATTGGCAGATTTTTTTGATTTTTTTACAGAGAGTTCTACGCAAATTCGTGACAGTCAGTAATTCTATTTCTGCGCAGCAATCCAAATCTAGCATCAACTTTACCATAGAGACTTTTTTTAAAACAGAAGGCACAAAGTGCCCAGCTTTAAATTAATAAAGCCACACGGCCAAGGTTAAAGATGCTGAAGAACAGCTTACAACTCACACAGACCACATCAAACATAAGGTACACTAGAGACTAGCTGAAGCCCGAAGAGCCCTTCCAACGCAAACGAAGCACCAGGGAGCAGGCAAGGTGAAACAGGATGGGATCATCTGCATTGCTTGGGAGGGTTCACGGCTGGACCAAGATGGCGAGTCGTCGCCTGTCCATTCTCTTCCATGGCCGGAGAGGGACCCCTGCCCCTCGCCCTGGCTCGAAGGGCGCCGTACCGCCGCCCATGGAGACACACTCACCCAGAGCAGAGAAGGGACAAGACCAGACTGCTAAACTGAGCCAACACCAGAGCCCACCCGAGCGCTGCGTTGAGCACACCACGAGATGCCTTGCTGCTGGCCGCGGCACCTGACGCAAAGAGACGAAGCTGCAGGGCGAGGACGCTGAAGAGAAGGAGCTCTGGAGGGGACGAGGATTGACATAGCCGAGCTCCGGGGCAGCACCTACAAGGAAGAAGCATCGTGCTCCTGTCGTCCCGCAACCTCGCACCCGAGCGAGTGCAGGGCACGAACCAGCGAGCATCCAAAAGAATTGCGGGAGCTAGACCCTTGAGCTCAGCAGCACCACCACCGCCCCTACCACAGCCAAGGCGCCAACCACCAGGAAACAGCGCCAACCCACATCCCCAACTGATCCAAGGCGACACCTTCAGGAAGGTGGCGGCGCACGGGGCGTCGCTGCCGCCCAATCCAAAGGATTTGGGATTTCTCCCGGTATCAGGAAGGGGAAGGGAGGGGGCAAGATAACTTGACGGCGCTCCGAGAAGAACACGGCGCCGCGGGCGTCGCCACCGTCGTGGCCGACACGCCCAGCCGTGGATTTCTCCCGGCATCCGCACCACCTCCAGCACCCAGCCCGGCACCAGATCCGCCAGCCAGAAACCGTCAAAGCTCGACGCCGGGAGGGTGGGGCGCGCCAAGCGCAGAGGAAGACGCCGCCCTACTGATCTGGTCCGGGGCACCGACGCCGCGGCCCCCGCACCACGGCCAGCACCCTCCACCTCCCCGCCGTCCACACAACCGAGGAGGAGAACCCGCATCGTGCACGCCGCTCGCCGCAGAGCCCGCGCCGCCACACCACCAGAGGCCGCCGCCTCAGATCCAGAGCCCCCACCGGAGCAGAGGACGGACAAGCTCGCCCGCGAAGGGGAAGCTCGTCGGACGCCGCCACGGTCATGGCAAACCCCGCGCGGAGATCCTCCATCTAGCAACCACGGGGGGAGCCGAGAGCTCAGATCCCCGCCGCCCCCTTCACCGGCATCGCGAGCGCAGCCCGGCGGCGTCTCTGGGGGCGGCGAGGCAGGGAGAGAGGGGGAGGAGGGCGGCGGCGGCGCGGGGTTAGGGTTTCGCCTCCCCGGTCGCCTGGAGGAGGCGACGCGAGGGGCGAAACGGTCTGGCACCATAGAGACTTTACTTGGCACAAAAACATGATAAGGAGAGGTTGCTACAGTAGTAACAACTTCCAAGACTCAACAATACAGTAGTAAAAGAAAACATGGGTTATCTCCCAAGAAGTGCTTTTCTTTAATGCCTTTCAGCTAGGCGCAGAAAGTGCAAATCAAGTATTATCTAGAGAAGAAGCATCAACATTACCTCGGGCTTTACGCCTACCCTTCTTACTATTTTTCTTACTCTTTGGTTTAGGGAATACATGTCTGCCTCCCGGTGTAGAGGTGAATTTTAGGGTGCCTTTTTCCACATCTATGATTGCTCCCAATAGTTTCAAAGTAGGATCTTCCAAGTGTGATTTGTCCTGTTCCTACACATTCAATAACAAGATAATCAGTGGATACAGTTCTTCCAAGAATGGTTGTGTGCACACCCTCGGCTATTCCTTTAGGAATTATAACGGAGTTATCAATAAGAGTTATTCCTTCTCCCCCTTCAACGAGTCCCCAAAGTGTCAAAGATTCATAAATACTCTTAGGCATAAGGCAAAATTCAGACATAATATCACAATGGGCATGAAAAGTTTCACCACCAATAATAAGTTTAATAGTAGGGTCCCACATTGAAGGTTCAGAGTTCACTAAAACTTGATCAAGACGGTTACGAACATAACTATACCTTTCTTTCAAGCAAGATGCACTTGTCTCAAGAGTGTTTAATCTATTATAAATGCTAATAAGAGCTGAATCAAAGTTATTAGCTGAACTATGTGATGCAACCAATTTTTTTATGGCAATAAAAGCTTGATCACCGTCGCAATGAAGGATATCTCCTCCCACTACAGCATCTAAGGCATATCTATAGCGAATCATAAGCCCAAAATAAAAATTACTAAGGAGTAGACTTAGAGTCATTTGAGGTTCAGCTTTATGATAAGAATCAAAAATTCTAGACCAAGCATCTTTAAAACTCTCCTCATCCCCTTGTTTAAAAGTAAAGACTAATTCTTCAGGTGAAGAAGTAACAGGTACAGAACTAGACATGATAATAAAACTAAACTAAATGCAAGTAACTATTTTTTTTGTATTTTGATATAGAGCAAATAAACAAGACAGTAAGTAAAGCAACTATTTTTTTTGTGTTTTTGATATAAAGCAAACAAGACAATAAATAAAATAAAGTAAAGCAAGACAAAAACAAAGTAAAGAGATTGGATGTGGAGACTCCCCTTGCAGCGTGTCTTGATCTCCCCGGCAACGGCGCCATAAATTTAGCTTGATACGCGCGAAGCACACGTCCGTTGGGAACCCCAAGTGGAAGGTATGATGCGTATAGAAGCAAGTTTCCTCGATATGAAACCAAGGTTATCGAACCAGTAGGGAGTCAAGAAGCACGTGAAGTTTGTTGGTGGAGGAGTGTAGTGCGGCGCAACACCAGTGAAACCGGCGCCAACGTGGAACCTGCACAACACAATCAAGATACTTTGCCCCAACGTAACAGTGAGGTTGTCAATCTCACCGGCTTGCTGAAAACAAAGGATTAAATGTATCGAGTGGAAGATGATGTTTGTTTGCAAAGAACAGTAGAGAACAATGATTGCAGTAGATTGTATTCAGATGTAAAAGAATGGACCGGGGTCCACAATTCACTAGTGGTGTCTCTCCAATAAGATAACTAACATGCTGGGTGAACAAATTACAGGTGGGCAATTGACAAATAAAGATTCAATACATATCAATGATGATTACTATGAGATTTAATCGTGGGCATTACGACAAAGTACATAGACCGCTATCCAAAGATGCATCTATGCCTAAATAATCCACCTTCGGGTTAGCATCCGCACCCCTTCCAAGTATTAAGTTGTAAGCAACGAGACAATTGCATTAAGTATGGTGCGTAATGTAATCAACACAAATATCCTTAGACAAAGCATCGATGTTTTATCCCTAGTAGCAACAAAGACATCCACAACCTTAGAACTTTCTCGTCACTGTCCTGCATTCAATGGAGGCATGAACCCACTATCGAGCATAAATACCCCCTCTTGGAGTTACAAGTATCAACTTGGCCGTAGCCTCTACTAGCAACGGAGAGCATGCAAGAACATAAAAAACACATATATGATAGATTGATAATCAACTTGACATAATATTCTAGATTCATCGGATCCCACCAAACACAACATGTAGCATTACAAATAGATGATCTTGATCATGTTAGGCAGCTCACAAGATCTAAACAATGATAGCACAAGCGGAGAAGACAACCATCTAGCTACTGCTATGGACCCATAGTCCAAGGATGAACTACTCACGCATCAATCCGGAGGCGGGCATGATGATGTAGAGCCCTCCGGTGATGATTCCCCTCTCCGGTAAGGTGCCGAAGGCGATCTCCTGAATCCCCCGAGATGGGATTGGCGGCGGCGGCGTCTCTGGAAGGTTTTCCGTATCGTGGCTCTCGGTACAGGGGTATTCGCGACGAAGGCTTTTAGTAGGCGGAAGGGTAGGTCAGGAGGCGGCGCGAGGGGCCCACACCATAGGGCGGCGTGGGCCCCACTCTGGTCGCGCCGGCCTATGGTGTCGGGCCCTCGTGGCCCCTCTTCGTAACCCCTCCGGTCTTCTGGAAGCTCCGTGGAAAAATAAGACCCTGGGCGTTGATTTCGTCCAATTCCGAGAATATTTCCTTTGTAGGATTTCTGAAACCAAAAACAGCAAAAAACAGCAACTGACACTTCGGCATCTTGTTAATAGGTTAGTGCCGGAAAATGTATAATAATGATGTAAAGTATGTATAAAACATGTAAGTATTGTCATAAAAGTAGCATGGAACATAAGAAATTATAGATACGTTTGGGACGTATCACATACACATATCATATATTGCACCCACTAAAATTCCTCATTTTTGTTGTGAGAGAGTCACCCTAAAATCCAATGGTGGAGCATTTTGGTTCTCCATGCCAGAACTTCCAGTGTGATACACCAGAACTTTGAGTGGATGAAGCCTCCTACCAATCTCCATCCCAAGCATACATACCTAGACTCTGGAGTTTCCCAAGTGGTACAGCTATGTATATAGGGTAATATGTTCATCCGGAAGTTGGCTCGGAATTCCGGTGAAAGGACGAGATGTCGCCTAGAGGGGGGGGGGGTGAATATGCGTTTAAAAAACTCTTACGGATTTGGCTTGTAAGAATGCGGAATTAAACTAACGTTTATTTTACAAGCACAAATCCTAAATATGCTAGGCTCAACTAAGTGCAACAATAACAACTAGAGCTACGCAAGATAGGCACAAGATATATGTAGCACAAGTGATAGCAAGATATATGTACTTCAAGCACGATGGCTATCACAAGGAAAGTAAGCTCGGGTATAGAAATAACCGAGGCACGCGGAGACGAGGATGTATTCCGTGTTCCCTTTCTTTGCAAGAAGGTACGTCATGTTTGGAGGGATGGATGTCCCACAAAGGATTCCCCAACGCCACGAAGTCTCACCCTATTCTTCGAACCAAACCCACGAAGGATAATGACCCTTTCCTTATGGTTAGCTTTTCCTCCACTCTGGAGATGGCAAGCTCCAGAACCACTTCACAAGCTCCACGAAGGAGAAGCCTGGGCATCTTCACAATCTTCCTTGAAGAGATCAGCGGAGCACCAACCGCCAAGCCAAGTAGGAGATCCCCCCTCCAAGAGTAACAAGCTCACGGTCTCTCACTCGAACTAATAATGGTGGAGAGCTCAACACTATGCAATGATGCAAAGCAAGAACACTAGAGGTGTTCAAATCCTTCACACTCAAATCCCACCAAAGCAACAAATGATAGGATGAGATTAGAGAGGAAGAACAAAGAGGAAATCAACAAATGACTCCAAGATCTAGATACAAGGGGTTCCCCTCACTTAGAGGAGAAATGGATTGGTGGGGATTGTAGATCTAGATCTCCTCTCTTAGATCCCTCAAAAATGAGCAAGAATCATGGGGGGAAACAAGAGATAGGGCAAGTTCTTCAAAGGCAACAATGGAGGAGAGAGAGTGAAAGAACTTATCCAGCCCAAGGTGGAAGAAGGGCTATTTATAGCCCAAGGGAAAATCTAACCGTTGGGGAAGATCGAGACAGCACAACAAACAGTTGAGGAGGCCGGTCAATCGGGCCTGGGGACGGGCCGTCCGGCGCAGGGGCTGGTCAGACCGAGCTACAGACCGGACCATCCGGTTGGCACCGGAATGTGCGCTGGGCCATGACTGGGACGGGTCCAGGGCTTGCAGTACCTGCCCCCGGTTGTCACCGGAGCAGGGGCCGGTCCGCGCCGGGGCAACCGGTCCACAGGCCGGCCCAACCGGGCATGAGACCGGACCTAGCCGGTCTAGACCGGGCCGTACGGCGGGCTAGCACCGGGCGAAGGGGAAAACTCCCCTGGATGGTGCCCGGTGTGCACCGGTCCAGGGCCGGTCGGTGCCGGGTCAACCGGCGCCACGGCCGGTCCAACCGGACCACAGACCGGCCAAGGGCTAAACAACTTTTCTTCATTTTTAACAGAAAATGCTCCCGAACTCCGATTGATATGAAACCAATTTTGTTGGAAAGATAACGACGAATAGAACCCGAAAAAATGGTGAAATATGGAGATATGGCCAGGGGATAAACACCTGAAAATATGGAGACTCCTCACAGAATATTTTTAGATGAATCTACAGAGGGAGTCTCCCACCGTCAAGAAACTGTGAAGACGTCCAAACTAGAAAACGCAATAGAAGATGCATGCGGATTCCATTTTCGCTGAACTTGGGCTTGTTGTAAAGCTAGAAACAAGCTCAAGAACCTCACATAGAGAAACACCAAGAAACAATAGGAATATGCAAAGTATGCAAAGGATTGAGCTCCCTAAGACGATGTGATCAAGTTACCCAACCAAAAGCCCCTCTTGATAGTGTGGCTATCTATCCTATAATCCGGTCTCCCAAAAACCACCTTGAGACCGGTAAAAGGAAAACCTAGCAAGGCCATACATTTTCCTTGCGCATCCCGCTTGATCTTGATGATAACTCTTCAAGCTCCATTCAAGCCGGAATGCCTTACTTGATCATTGTTGCTTCGTGAAGACTCACAAATCCTCCCGCATACACCATGATGGCAAAGCTCCATTGATGCACATCTTCACATGTCCATTATCACCAAATGGACGGCAAGATTCAAGCATATGATCCTCTTGAGATGCTCAACTTGAACTTGCCCAATTCAACCCTGATGACGATCACCACTTGATGTCATCCTCTCATGGGCTATATGAGATCTCCCTTTTGATGCATGCCCATGGAAAGATACCTAACCCACATGGACAACACAAGTGCACATATATGATGGGTTAGTTCATAAAGCATAATTAACAAGGCTTACCATACCACATGACTTCACGTGGCACATTCTTCATGCTTCATTTGTTGACCAAACTTTAATCTATTCTTCACTCTTTGTATTGGTCAACCTTGTATCTTCTCATGCTCTATCATACTATCTTGAGATGTATAAATAATTCTTCACTTGGAATCAAGCACTCAAGATGTTGATCATTCATTGCTTATCACATAAGCTAGAGCATGGCTAATTATTGAGTTCCACATAAGAACTCCATCTTCATTTCTTCTTCTTGATCATATCACATATATATCTTCAAATAGATGATCTTGATGCCAATACACAAGGTATATCTTTATCTTCATGACATCCATACTTGAATCCAACACATGGAATACAAGTAGTACCTAAGGAATATTCCTTCATATAAACTCAATGAAAACATTAGTCCATAGGGGTTGTCACTAATTACCAAAACCACACATAGGGGCAATATACCCCTACATCCGGTCACTTAGTTCGGAACTTATGGCATGCGAATGTACCCAACGGTAAAATTGGAGGCCACCTATAAAAGAGCATCTACTTCCCCAAGAGGACGATGCCTTATTGTCTCTCACCTCAATTGTTTCGAATATCAAATCTTCCTAGACCTCTCAACCTATTCAACTAAACTCAGTGGTCTTTTAGGTTTTGATGAGAAGACCTAGATCTACCATCCCACTAAAGGAAATTTGATCCCCCCTAGATTCTCTTGTGGAACTTGTTACTATTGGTTGTTTAGGCACCCTAGACGGATGTGGCTTTCATGAAGCTCATTCTTGGTTTTGTTGACTTTGGAGCCTCCAATTTGATTGTGGATATTTCTCCAAAGAGTTGTTAGTGGAAGTGTGGTTGCTGCCTCCAAGGACGCCTCATAGTGGATCATGGCACCATGCATTCCGCGAGGGCACATGGAGAATTAGGTGAGCAATTGTGTATATTGGTGGGAATCGTGCCATCACACTTCTTCATCTGAGACGTACCTCCCCAAAGCTCCAAGATACACCATCTCCACCTTGCGATTATTTCTATCATTTACTTACTTGCACTATATTGTTTACTTATCTATCATATTTTGCAAGTTCTATTTTGTATGCTAGATTGTATCCTCATCATATAGGTTATCCACCTAATTGCATAATCTAGACAACCCAAATTCTTGGTTCCCTAAAATCAAAGAAGTTAAAATTGTTAGCCATCTATTCACCCTCCTCTAGCCCATCGTCTTGATCCTTTCAATAAGAATTTTCCTAAATATATCAATTCAGAACAATAATGCTAAACAAAATGGGACCGTGGAATTTAGAACAAAATTGAGCTAAATATCGCACCTCCAAAGATGATTTGAGCCTAATACAAAACCCTCTTGACCTTAGCCCAGGGCTCGCCGTGAACCGTCGTGCACCCGATGCCCACAACACAACCGAGCACACCAGAGGTAGACACTAATTCCAAACGATTCCTATGACTCGCCCCCATGTCGTCGATGTCATGACCACATGCAAAGATTTATTTTTAGAAAGAGAATATATTAATATCGTGAAGATATCAATTACACCGAGACAAAATGTCCTAAAGACATTACAGATACACACAAACCCCACTACAAAAAAATCCCGCTATGATGATCAAAATCTTGTAGCCACACCACAAACTACTGCCAAGACAACACCCGGAGTCTACGCACTCAAAAAAATGCCTTCAACATGTCCATTGCCAGAAGCAACCAATTAAGGCCAGACCTTGGATTTTCACCCTGGAGCAAGTCTGCCCTCTCAAAACGACGCCTTCAACATGGCTATTGCCACGCACAACCAATTAAAGCAAGACCTTGAATTTTCACCCTGAAAGATAAGAATATGTACTCCTGCTATGCCGTCGTCCCTTCTTGCCGATGTCGCAGTCAAGAAATACCAAGCAAAGTCATGTTCGACGCGAAGACTCAGTCTTCCATTACTATACCTCAGACCTCAGCCACCATAAATATTCTTCGTCACTGTCTTCTCCATGGAAATTAAAAACTGACATGTCCCACGATGGCAACAGATATCGAAGCTCCGCGTCGCTCCCTCCCGAAGCCGCACGATCTGAAATATGGGAAGGCCGAAGATCCCATCACACGAGGAGGAGGAGGCCTCCGCCGCTACCAGTCACGCTTGGAGATGAGAGCCCGCCACCGCCATCTGCCGGGAGGGGCTTTGCCCGTCGGCTTCCTCCATCGCCGGCGGGGAGATGCGGGGAAGGAGGGGTTGGGAGGAGCGGTGGCGGCTAGGGTTTTGCCCTAGCCGCCACCCTGGGATCGATGCGAGCATTTGGTTCTGACCGTCATTGGAAGGGGAAATGGAGAATATATTTGGGAATTTGAGGTTTTGAACAGATGGGTCGAAGGGTTATTTTTTTTAACCATGGGCGATTTTTGGCAAAATAACTAGCCACAGGCGTGTGGCATTTGACGGTGTGTCATGCTGCGCATCAGCACTGCCCGATTTGGACCTGTTTAAACCCGCATTATAAGTTGGTGGAGCAGCTAATTTCGTGTTGGTAGTTCTTGGACTAAAATGCATCCACCACCCAAGTTGTGTACTTCGGGTGTAATTACCATTTATTTCTTCATTCTGAGCAGTTTGCAACTACAATGCGACATCTGGACTTTATCTCGGCAACAAGTTCATCACGCTCAAGTCAATTGCAAAAATATGTGCCCAGCTACTTTATCTCTTCTTTTTGGAAATCATCTTGTGATTAAAGACAAGCATACGCCGGTCACACAAGTAATGAGTTGAACAAAAAACAGGACCACCGGTTCTTTTGAGCAACCCCGCTGCTAAATAAACTGTGCCCCATATTTTGGTGTTTGCCACGATCACTCATTCTGTTTGGTCATGACACACGACATCGAAATGCTCTACCAGCTCACACCCAGCAGCAGGATGAATAGGGAAAAGGATGCCACATTCCACGTGATTGACAAAAGTAGCAGATTGGTGACGAAAGAGATCAAAAGGCAACTGCACCTTTTCAATCAAGTTTGAACATGAGCACAACAGCAAGATGGACGGCCTTTTGTTTCTAGACTCTGAATGGGCAAAAAGAGAATAGATGAGAGCCGGGAGACCAAAAAGAGAAAGGAAAAAAGGATAAGATAAAGTGATTGGACTAGGGCTATACGGACATTACAAAAACATTGAGCCAAATTCTCACTTTCAATCCCAAAGGTCCTACTTTGTATTGTGGGGAAAAAAATTGAGAGTATATTGTGGGAATTTTGAATCTGAAACTAACAACACTTGTGCAAGAAAGTATCGATAGCAGAACATGATATTCCAGGTCAGAACAATACTACTCCTTCCAGTCCAAGATACCTGTCGTGGTTTTAGTTCAAAATTTCATATTTTTGAGCCAGCATTGACAATGGAATCAATGCATGTTAACACTAATAATCAGTACATCATACAGATTAGTACATCTGAATCGACAGATCATAAATTGTAACTATAGCACGCATCTGTTCAGCTCAACGAGCAGCTCTACAACAAGCACCTTATAAGCTAATCCCCCAAAGTTTCAAACATCACCTGGGGATCTTTGCATACTGCTAAAGTAGCATCTTACATAAAGAAGAAGGAAAAAAAAAACACAGCAGCTGTGGCAACTGGAAGAAGAATCTGTAGCCATCATCTTGAATCCTATGATACAATCCTACCATCTCAGCCAAAAATCTAATAGCATACATGAGTGTACCTCCTAATTATCGGACCTATCATGACGCCTCCAATATATCTGGAAAAAAGCAAGAAAATTACGACGAAAATATTAGGCTTCATATTAATCTGCAATGGTTGTAGCAGCTGCCAAGTAATTATGCCTTACATCAGCAGTCAGAAAGTGAAGCCACGGCCATCACGGTTTACAGATTTCCATTTGATTTCTCACCATCAAGCTCTTTAAGCTTTTCCTGCAATCATTACGAACATCTCACACATTTAAGGGTGCAACATTAACTCCGAAGTTCCAGAACGAATGAGGCAATGTGAGGCTAGGGTGATTCAATAGTAGACCTCTGTTAGTAATGTTTACGTAATAGTAAACAGCTCTGATAAACTACTATGTAAAAACAAAAGGCAGAGCTTACATGTAAAGTTGTATTTTCTGAGGTCAAGCTATCACACTTCCCCTGAAGTTGTTTCAGTTCTTCTTTAAGTGCACTGTTCTCTTGCTTTAGCAAATCAGCCCGATTGGCTACTTCCTCCCACTCAGCCTGTAGTATAACACCAGCTATCAGGCAACAAATATTTTTAAATGGAAAACTGTAGGGAAGGCCCAGACGGTAAAATGTTCGTCGAACTGAAACATATTTACAGGATAGGGCAGAAAATGGAGGAGAGAAGGAAAAGGTCTCAGAGAAAAAAGACCGAGAGCTATGCTAAGATTAAAATTGTCAAAGGCAATAACATAGATTTTTTTGAATAATTGCATTCCTATAGAAAAATTCCTCTATGGTGTCATTGGAACAAAGGAATAATCCATCGGGATTCGGTCTATTCCATAGGGATTTGGGGGCAAACAAACATAAGGTCTTACCTATATTTTTTTTCTCTTCCGTGTCAACAATTATACGATTTTCCTATGACGTTTCCTGTGTTTTGAGTTCCTATATGAATCCTATGTTATCAGTTTGTGAATGGTTGAAGTTTTGCTATGCTATTCAAAGGTGGTCACCTATATTCTCTCATGTTTTCTTCTCTTTTATTGAAGCAAATATTTGCACAGATCTTATTCTGCAGAAAAATTGGTTATGGCATCTATATAAGATAATTCTCTGCTACAGAAAACACCAGCTCTATCCTAGACTCGGAGAAAAGTTTGCATGCACACATGCATTGCCAAAGATGGCCATACGTACTTAAGAACCAACCCCATGCAGTCCACCCAAATAGGTTCGACCATATCTAACTCACTGTTGTTTAGGGTTGATTTAGGTGCATCCCCCAAGTTGAGAACTTCTAGTGGCCAGGTATGGTAGAGCAACTGGGCACCAGATCTTATAGAGGTTATGTCTTTGCAATGGATAATTAGCTTAATAAGTTCTGTCTGAAGTCAATCCTGCGGTATCCTCCCTATCATCCTACATTGCTGCAGCTTTCAACTAGAGAACCATCACTAATGTTCTGTTCTCCAACAAACTTGGTCTCTTCTAGATAAGCTTGCTTCCCAGAAGGTGCACATGCTAAAAAAATAACATGAAATGGTTCAGGGGAAATCATGCAAAAATAAGACCTGCTTGCGTAATCTTGAGCGGCGAGCTGATTCCCTGTTTGATTGTTTTCGTTTTTGTCTTTTCACTTCACGCTCATCCTACATTAACAAAAAAAAGGTAAAAGGCAGGGTCCTAGAATAAAATAACTACGAGAACCAAAGTCTGAATAGTAACAAACCTGTATGGCTGGATCACTGAGAACGATATCACGCGAATTTGACGAAGGAGCTGATGTTGGTGCGGCAACAGCTTTGCCATGCACGGCTACAGAAGTAGGAGCACCCCAGTAATCCATTCCCATGTTTACACCAGTTGCTGGGCCAGCCATGGGAGGAGTGACAGGCCAATATGGCATCATAGGGTTAACCACAACTGGCCCAGAGGATGCTTGTGTCGGCTCAGCCGCAGCGCCCTGAGCAGTGACTCCTTTACTGCTAGCATCTGGCCAAAAGAAGCAATCAGATCATCATAGCTGTTTCCTAACACATGAGAAAAACTTGCCAACTACTATATGTATTTTTTAGAACAAAAACATAGTACTTCTTCAATCCTTTTGTTCCCACTAGGCACTGATTACCAATTTTTTAGTGTTACGCTAGAGGGGATTTTAATTCCTACCATTAGCCTGGCCATGCTCAGAACCATCCTTTGTCCGTGAACCCTGTAGGAAAATCAATCGTTTAAATAGGTCTTAGGTTAGCATGACGACTGTCATAACCAGCAATGTACATGACGAGTAGAGGGTAGCATGCATCCTTCTAGTTTGTCCATCAGCTAGAAGGATAATCATATGTTTCAAACAACATGAAGAACACTAAGAATCATAAATCCCGCAAATAAGATACACCTACCAAGGATGCATGCATCAAAAACCTAGATTCACAAATTATGAGGTATCTTACGCTGGAAATGAAGCTGCTGAGGACATAAAGAGAATGACCAACAGTTGATATTAATAGAGTCGAATATAGTAGGTGATGTAACACTACTAATAATCAGCAGTACAGTTGTTAACAGATGCTAGGCATAGGCAAATAATCAAGAATCAACAAAAGGTCTACCATCCTATTTTTCAGGATTGTCACAAAAAATGAAGCTTTATCATTCTTCTAAACCTAGATTCACATTCTTTATTTGCAAAAGATCTGGATCCCGGCAGAAGCTGACTCGGTTGGTTTCCAACTTGGCTATACAGAATTGGTCTGCAACCCTACCAAATAGCACCTCTAAGTACTGGACCAGCGAGTCCAGGCAATAGTCGAAATCAGAAAGTTTGGTGGTTACTCATTTCACTCGAAGACCTCCTATAACAGGAAGAATGGTGAAACAATAGCACGCATTTTTGGAATCTATATCAGGCTACTAACGAGCTTAAGGGAGATAAACATAAAATGTAAACATGATAACTGACATACACTTTTAGAATTCGTACTGCTTCCTTCAGAATAGCTTCCGCTTCCACTCTCACTGCATATCAGATTGTTGAGGATTCATAACTCATCCATCAGCAACACATGAAATGAATAAAATGAATTACCTTTGTGAAGAACCTTCATTGGAGGATGACGCTAAAGGTTTTGCAGGTGGCGTTATACTTTTCACTATAGCTACATCCAGACTACCTACGCTTCCCTTGGATCTCTTCAGTGGAGTCTTCCGCTTATTTTTGTTTGACTTATCTGTCTCTGACCCGCCAGCACCAGGTGTCTAATAATGATGAAACAGAGGGTGAAAATTGAACAAGTGAAGTCATATTCAGTAGGATATAATTAAATAATAGCAATAGTTAACAAGTTTAACAGAAATGTCACCAGAACCGGAATATAAGGACACAGCAGGACACAAAAGAATAAACTTTTGAAAAGCACAAAGAAATAGAGCAGCTAAAAGATACCAATCACTTACAGGAGTTTGAACTGTCCCATTTGGTGCTTGAACAGGATATGGGCTATATGGGTGTGAACCCTGACGTGGAAACAGTTAGAGCTATACAGAAGCATGATAAAATTATACAGCCCAGTAAAATGTAAGAGAGTGGACTACCGGTGGCATATGTGCCTGCTGATATGGTGTGCCTTGGGCATACATCGCTGCATATGGTGGTGTCCCATAAGGAGGCATCATCTGGCACCAGATGAATTAAAATCAAATGTCAAAATACTGATTTCCCCAGACTTTCAGAGGTCATACTAGCTATAGAGGTCCTTCATATGAAAAAACACTAGCAAACCCTATGACCAAAGTTTAAAGGATCTGAATAGCTCGCACATTCATGGAAAAGTTCATGCTACTTTATTACTCATCAACACTCGTGCTACTACTTACACTAGTTCTTGCAGAACAGACTTAAGTGATCATAGTTACTAGCCAGCCAGCAGTTACAACATTATGTCGAAGTAACAGCAATTGAACACTACAACTCTAGAGAATGTACCTGTGGACCCCACATATAAGGATGCCCCTGATGATTTGGAGCCACGGTTGAGTGAAAATAAGCTGGTGGGGTCAT
Source organism: Lolium rigidum (assembly GCF_022539505.1). Taxonomy (NCBI): domain Eukaryota; kingdom Viridiplantae; phylum Streptophyta; class Magnoliopsida; order Poales; family Poaceae; genus Lolium; species Lolium rigidum. Next base: position 82,919,283 of record NC_061510.1, read on the forward strand.
TGGTGCCGTACCAGGGACATTATAGTATGCCTAAAGATGCATACTAATTGTTACAATAATAAAAGTATAGATCAATTGAAAAGGAATGCAGGATGGTCTCATTTTAGGAACCTGAAACTGAGACCAGTCAGGATATGCCGTAGGAGGATTAGTAGGTGTACTCTGTTCATTCTGAAACAAGTGAAATAAGGTAAGTGGGTGCCAATAATTACTCTAGCAGTTTCACATTGTTAATACAGACCTGTGTTGCCGAAGATTTCTGAGATTTGGCTCTAGTAGCCACATCTCCCTTTCCCATTACTGTAGCCTCTCCTCTAGTCCTCTATTCCTTTCACCCCCTAAATTACAATAAGGCAGGATTTTCACCTTAAAGCATGAGAAAACAACTTGGGTTGATGGCTATAAGCAACACAGAATAAAGACCATGATAAATCAACAATCATCCATATCAAGAACTCAGATAACATTAACATCATCTCTAAGATAAGAGGCACTCCCTCCGTTCCACATTATTTGTCGCTGATTTGGATGTATCTATACGCAAAATACGGAGGGAGTACATCGGAAATATCTAGGTCTAAGCTACAAAAGTAAAGAGGAAAGTCCTACATCCGACATACCAACCAAGCTCACATCTGGATAGTACTGGTGTCCATGGAACTGTATAACTTTACAAGAAAAGCATGTAACATACCAGATTAGCTTCAGAGATAGGGTGCTACCATAGCTTTTCAATCAACTACGAAAAACAATAGTTTTAAGAGTCGGCTATAATGAAGAAATGGCAAAATGTGTTTACAATTAAAAAGTCATTTGATTATCTCCAATATGGCTTAACATTAGAATATAGTATAATTCATCACCCCATATTCAGCTTGCGAGATTTGGATGACCAAAAATTGTTATTTCTTGTTTCAAAATAACTTAACTCGACAAATCAACGCAAACAACAGCAAAACTGAAAGACAACACTGATTCACCAATACACCAAATCAGACATACATGAAATAAATCTGTAAGTAAAACGACGAACATATAAAGAAAAGATAGTAGCTTCCTATCCACAGGCACCTTTGTTCTTTTATATGTCCTCCGTATATGGAGCGGCGGAGTCTGACCAGCCCTGAACACCGGAGAGAAATTTCTTCTTTATTAGTACCATGGAATAAAATTACAAAAAATAGCATAGAATGTATCAGTAACTTTTGCTAAAACTAAAAGAAAAGAAACACCAATTATACCTTAAAATAAACAGTACCTATAATGTTACATACTAGCAATGCACTTGAAACATATGTATCCAGTGCATGATTAAATGTATACCAACAATAATCAATCAAATAGAAGCAGCATAATGCTGCATGCTACCCTTAGGGGTCACCACAGACTAGTTTTCACAGAGTTCATCGTCAGAGTCCACACTTGATGTATTTTAACTTCTATAAAATTATATACATGGAGCACAAGATTGTATAGGCATTTAGGCCATCATGATGGTGAACTTTGAAACCAAAAATCATTAGGCATTTCAGTAATTGTCTTAATTGGACTCCTGCTTGCTCTTAAGTTGTACACTCATGGCAATGAAAACAGGTATAATTGATAGATGCAGACAGTAGTTATTTAAGGTAACAACTTATGGTGCCATCATCATCCAGCACAGCCGGCCAGCTGCATTTAGCATTATGGGGTCTATCATCATTCATCAGCTATTATTACTCTATTCATGAGCCGTAGCTGTCGACACAAAGATTGCAGTGATGCTTTTACCGCTGACTTAACTCCTATACAATAAACGTGCCGCTGCAAACAAATAGACCCAACTAGAAAAGAGGAACCAAGGCACTTGCATACCTATGTGACCATACAAACTTAGATGAGGGATGAATCTGTCGCCATGGTATCTACCTAAGGAATTCACGCAGTGTTAGAGTATAAAGCTTTCAGTCGTTTACTTTCTTATCGGATGAATTTGTCGGTATGCCAACTGGACTGGGTTTCTTACTGGTGAGACCACAGGAGCATGAAGGTCATGACCTGGGTTCAATTCCTGGAAGGAGGGGTTTGTCTACTTTAAAGGTGCTCCACCTAACTTGCAAATAAATATAGTTTCACATATCAAGACGGCTTCCGATGTGCACATTTCACTATTAGTGTCAATACTAATATGTTAGTAAAAATAATTGAGTGGTCTAGATAATTAGTGCTAAAAGAAACCTGGTTCCGTAGCTTATAAATATCACTACCTTTGGTGAAAAAGCTGCTGAATCGTTTGAGTTCATTTTAAAACCTCTGTCCTTTATGTGCCAATATGCTGGTTTCTTATTTTCTGTTTACCTCTCATCATGTTTTCGCGTAAATCAAGGGGGGATGAAATGTCAAAAATAGCACACCAAACAAAAAATTGCACGGTGTGCATAAAGGACTGACAACAGTCAACGGCAAGGGGGCCCTCGATGGCATCATGGTGACACGTAGCAGAGCAAGTCAGCAAGATAAAGATAGGGACGTCAACCAACTAGAGGTGGAACTTCAGACTTGTTACATGGAACGAACCAATCTTGCTCTTTTTTGGATGCCTCCAGCAAGGATTGAGGCAGGCGATGTTTGATGCTGACTGAGGCAAATTTGAGTGCTATTAAAATGTACCGGAATGGTTTCGTGGCATTTTGCGTAAGTGGTAATGTTCCAGCTCAACACAGCGAATACTTCAACCTAAAACCCTCGGCACGTAACTGGTCAAATTTTAGATTTTTTTGAATAGTTGCATCATACGACAGCTCGGACAGGGTGAGTACCAAGTTTCTGAAGTTTCAAAGGAGAAGTACCTATACTGAATCGTCAAGCAAACTAACTGGTAGAATTTAAAGGCATAAGTTTCGTTGTGACTAAGACTAGGCACTTAAAACTGGCCGGGTATTCACACATGAAGTACTGTAATGGTGACGTCGTGTCAAAGTGATGCTACCCCAGTAGCCAATACGCGTCAGAACAAAATATAACCTACGGGACAACAAACAACAAAAAAACAAGTCAGACGGAGAGGCAAATCCACGGATCCTCGGCAGCAATTCGACACGACAGTCCACGCAATTGCTCCCGAACAGCACGCAGATCTAAGTAGCGCGCTAGGTGGCTCCGAATTCAGGGGCGGATTCGGATTAGATTGCCCGCCGGCGAGAAAAGACCAGAGCAAATCCGGCCGAGCTAGGGCTTACCAGCAGATGGGGTCGGCACGGGCGGACGGATCTCCAGTCCGCGCTGCTCCGGCGGGAAGTGGGGGAGCGGGGAAGGCGTCCTTGGCGGCGGCGAGCTTGCTCCGGTGGGAGGAGGCCGCGGAATTGGGAATTCGGGGCGGAGGCGTGGCGCGTGTATGGAGAGAAAATGGTCCGAGCCGAGCGCACTCCCGAACGCAACGTCAGAGAGACAGGGCGAAGAGGAGGGCGCATGATAAAAAGAGGATTTTTAGTGGCGAAGCGTGCTGTTTTACTACTTGCCCAATTTTCTTTTTCTTATCCTGGGACAGCAAGCAAAAAACCTAGTACTATGGGGTTACCTTTTCAAGTTTCTTTTTTGAAAAGGTAAATGATTGGTCAACTTGTAGATTGAGTGTACTTATGCACAATTACTTACATTATTGTTAGACAACATTATAGCGCGACATTTGGATGGTAAACTTAGCACGTGACGCCGGGCATGTCTCTTTATTTCTCATGTCCCCGCTCTCGCTTCATCTTCTCCTCTAACAAAACCCGCTCGAGGTCTGCCCTGCCTTCTTCAATCAAGATCTGGCTAGTGCCACCTTCGATGGTCTAAGTTGGGACGTTGTCGCACTCAGATCACATATGTCTCTAAGCCGATGTTCATTTTTTACCAAGTCGCAGGAGCAAACTTGATGTTGTCATCGTTCTTCTTCTTCCACCATGGTTCCACTTGACTCTTGTTGGCTCTCGGAATATTTATATCCATAGTTGCTAGCGTTCAAAAAAATTGGATGGTAAAAGTATATCACTAGGGGTAACATGCTGGTACCTTCTGGCAGAAACCGGTCACTTTTTTGGCTGCATGTGCACATACTACTTTCTTATCTTGGTGGTTTCTATAGTGGCACAAAACTCCAAGGACGGTAACATCAGCGAGCCATTAGATTGTTGGGGATGTAGAGATGAAGATTTCTCCAAGACCATATTGCATTTACTTGTTCTCTTAGGGTTTTACACATAATGTTTGATGTTAGATTAGTAAGGACCTTTGCAAGATTCACAAAAGAAGATATGAAATATCATAATATTAAAGAGCGATTTCATACGTGTGTAGAGATCTACTCACTAGGGTGATAACATATCTTTGATATATGAAAGTGTATAAGAGATGTTTAGTAGAAAACAATAATGGAACATAAAGCAAACACATAGGTATAAGGTGCAAACTTACTCTTGTAATTTTTCATGACAAGTTATGATTGTTTGCAAAAAAAACTCAAGATCTATTCAGGTTTCAATTTAAAAAACGTAGCACAGAGACTAAATGTTTTTATAATACGTCTACTCGCATGTTCTTTTGTAAACTTCAAAAACTAAAACTGGGACTTTCACCGAGTGTTTAAACCCGAGTTTGTATGTAACCAGGTTCTAGAAACTTTGATTAGATGTTTAGTGGCACATAACAAATTATATCACGCAAGAGGGCCACTACGAGCATGGAGCCGTGTAGACAACTATGTTCACAATTTCAAATCATGTAAAACTCACATCAGCACAAGAGTGTGATTACTACAAATTTAGTCATATTTGATGATTGAATGAGCACGCTTTAAATGTTCGACACGTGACTAATAGACTATTGTAAAACGTTAAGGAGATACACGGGCACGGGCACGGATGAAAAGCAAGGCCAAGCTTCTGTACTCAAATTCGTTTATGATGATTTACCCCAATACTTGTGGTTGCAAGTTATTAAGGAGACATAATTATGTGTGTATGTGTATTCGTCTGCATGAAAAAAAAAGAGTACCACATACTATTTATGTTTTATACTCTTGCCTTTGTGTCATGGCTTGCATGTTGCATCAATATCGTTTATTTCTTATGCAAAGCATGAAAATTAACACCTAAAGCGGTTGCACTGTTTTCATGCTCTAGCATGGCGATATTATTTCGAAGCCATATTTCCCACTAATGTCTGGAGAAGCATAGGACGACACATTGTCTTTTTTTGGTAAAATTATAGTACTGACTATCATATTAATTACTAGTACTAACTATTAGTATATGCAAAAATGAATTTTCACAAATTACATTGATGATGGGAAAAGCATGCATCAAACTATTGCGCAATATAGGAGGGGGAATAAGAAAGAAGGTGAGGGTGGAACATAAAGATGTAGGGGTTGTTTGGTTTGTGCCCAAGCTAGCCTCGCCAATTCTTGGACGAGCCAATATTTTTGGCAAAGGATTTGCCCACCCCATCATATCATGGATGCAATATCTGAACTACCGCCCAGTTTTTTTTTTTGGCGTGACTTAGGGATGGCAACGGGGACCGTTTACCCGAAACCCGACGGGGTTTTCCTCTATTAGGGGCTGGGTGTGGTATCTAATTTATCCCCATGGGGGTATTAACGGCAAGACTTGCTCCCCGATGGGGAGAGCGGGCGGGGGCGTTCAGACGGTCCCCATACCCGAACCCCGCGGAGCCCCGCATGTGTCGGTAATATCCCACAAATTTAGCTTGTCCTGCTTAATTTCAGCTAAACACGCATTTACGTCCGTCACTAATGCTTGCTTACCTTTCTGGTAATCACGCGATTTGTTGCCAAAATTTTGTCTATATAAACCATTCTTCGGTCAAACCCTCGTTGTGTGAACTATGTGAGTCAAACATAAGTACTCGTTATGTCTTATGTGTGTCAGTGTGTGGTGTTGTGACTCTGCACGTATTAAGTTATTTTTGAGCTTGAATTTCTGCGATATTTTCATGATTTGTCTACTGTTTGTGATGGAGGTGGGGAACCCGTGGATCTGCTATACCCGGTGGGTGATGGGGACGGGGGAAAATAGTCCCCAAGGTGGGGAATGGGGATGGGGACGGGGGAATTTCACAATCACGGGGACGGGGAAGAAAAGGCAGTCCCCGCGCGGGGACAGACCCGTTGCCATTCCTAGCGTGACTCCTGTAAATTGGCATCAATCCAACAAAATCGTAGCAGGCTGAATTTGACGATGTGGGGATACGTGATGGTGGAATGAGAGGGGCTGAATCATATAAAGTATTAGAGAGAAACATGATGGCAACGAGACGTGCGGGAGAGAAGAAGTGAAAGAGGGCGTCAGAAGAGTTAGAAAGAAAGAAGAATTATGAAGTGGAATAGAAAGGAGGAACGTGAAGATGGAGTGGTTGATAGACTTTTTTTTATAGAAACGAGTGTGCTTTATTAACAAACCAAACGTGGAATCAATACAGATTGTCTCCCGGATACAATCTGGTGCCACATCGCGCCACACATACTGACGACCGCTGCATAATTCTGCATACTATTAGTATGGATAACAGAACATGAATTAAAGGAAGCTAACATGAGTTTGCTAGACATTGTAAGACGATTGATTGTCTTTTTTAATCTTTAAGAAAATTGAGCACAAAGTTATTCAAGAGAAAAGGGGAAGGGAGAAAAAACCTAGAAAGAGGAAGAAAAGACCGTTCGCTCGTTACGCGTGCGGCGCGACCGTTCGCTACCAACGACACTTGTTCTCTGGACCGCCCAAAGCCCCTCCCGAACCCTCTCCCGCCGCCGCCGCCGCCGCCGCCGAGCCTCCCTTCCTCCTCCATGGACCTCTCCGACGACTGGCGCTTCCTCTTCCCCGTCTCCTCTATCTTCAACCCGCCGTCGCTCGCCCCGCCGGACGCCGCCCGCGGGCCGCTCCTCTTCTCGCCCCTCCCGCCGCCCGCCCCGCTCCTCTCCCTCCCCTCCCCCTTCCCTCCGCCGCTGCACGCCTCCACCACCGGCGACCTCTTCCACGCCCTCCGCTACTTCCTCTCCTCCACCTCCTTCCTCCCCTACTCCCACCTCCGCTCCCTCTCCGCCCCCCTCCTCGCCGCGCCGTCCCCGCCCTTCCCGCCGCCATCCAATCTGCTCGCGGCCCTCCGCGCCCGCTCCCCCTCGAGCCCCCTCCTCCTCTTCTTCCCCCACGGCAAGAACGCGGAGAAGATCGCGTTCGCCACTCTGGACTCCTCCCTTACCATCCCCGCGCCCCTCGTCGTCCAGAGCGACGGGCTCAAGCACCCTGGCCACCGCATCCTACAGCTCGCCGCCTCCCCTGCACAACCATCCTGGTCGTCAGATCAGGATGACACCCATCTCGAAGGCTTCCTGCTTGCCGCGACTCTCTACTCAGTAAACTGGTTCAGAGTCGAGCCAGGGAACTCGGGCTCCCCGGCGCTCGCACCGCTGGCCAAGCAAGGATTCGATGCCGCTGTCGTGCACACCTGCTGGAGCAAGCATTTTCCATCGCAGTGCGCGGTGATGCTGGAGACCGGGGAGCTGTGCTGGTTCGACCTGGACACACGGCTCGGAGGCAAGGCGAGGGTTGGTCTTGGCAGCAACGGTGACGATGACAATGACGACTTCGGGGACTGGCTGAGCTGCGTGTATGGAGCGCAACCCTGGATGGTGATCGTAGCGAGCACAAAAGCCGTTCTCTCGGTTGATTTGAGGTTTGCTGATCGCGGCGAGTACAAGGTTCTAGCGAGAGTCGGGGTGCCAGGGCTGTTTGAAACCGAGCCGTTCGACGTGATCGAGCATTACCTTGCGTTCTGCAAGGCCGGGTTTGACGATTTCCACATGTCGGTGGTCACGGAGCGTCACTTGATCCTCCTTGACGCGAGGCAGCCGTTGACGCCCGTGTTGTCTTGGCAGCATGGGCTTGACAGGCCGAATCACGTCGCTATGTTCCGCCTATCCGAGTTGAGACCTTCCGAGGAACATGACTGGGCTTCTGATTCAGGTTTTGCCATTTTGGTTGGTTCATTCTGGAACGGGGAGTTCAGCTTGTTCTGCTACGGGCCTAAGGAGCAGGGATGTCCAGACAGTTCTCATTTATATGCATGGGACATTCCTTCACGGCTTTCTCTGACAGGTCAGCATTGTGGTTGCAGCAAAGGAATCATGGAAGAGGTATTCTCAACGCATGTTTCAGGGCGTGGCGGCTATTCTTGCCAGCACGGTGCGAACTCCATCCTTGGCTACTATGTGCTTCCAGATGAGATCTCGGTGTCGGAGCCAACGTCCTCCAGCTTTGCTTTGATCCGGCTGACAGCATCGGGGAAGTTAGAGATGCAACAGTATCGTGCATCTGGAGATTTGCGTGATGACATTGACACCTTATGTGATGAATCAGAACATGCATCCATGGATATTTGTTCACCCAGTTTTGTCGACACTCAGGAAGAAAATGACTCAACCAAACTGCGATTCTTGAAGCTGCGTTTCCTATCTGAATATCTGAAGGGCAATCTATGCAGTGCATTGGCGAAGCATGATACTAATGTTATCGAAGACGGGGAGAAAATTACTATCAGTGAAGATGTGTCAACATTTGCAGAGGAGAACTCTAGATCCAGTTTGCTATCAGTTTCAGATTTTCTATGTAATGCTAGTGTCCCCCTGAACGCTTTTGAAATTGCATGTCAGAGCATATTGAGCGGTCTATCTTCAGATATTCTTCAGATCTCCTTCTCTAAGTACAAGGACATGCTAAAGTCCGATTCAAAAGAAGGCTTATTAGAATATTTAAAAGTTCCTAGATGTTTGCCGCATAATGAACTTCGGCCTTTCCTGCTAGCAAAACCATCAAGCACAGGTGAGAAGCTGACTAGCAAAGTGATATCTCAAAATGCTATTGTTGGACCAGTGCTCCCTGTACCTGTTCTGCTTGCAATGGAAGAGATGAACAAGGGCACAGAAAGCCCTGATGACAGAGAAACTGCAGAAACCGACTTTGTACACGATCGATGTAGTGAAGTTCGTGAAGCCTTTGTTCCTGAAACATCCATTGCTGAGGCAGACTGGTTCTCCCAACAGAAGTTGAATGAAAAGAATTCCTTTTTTGTTTACAGGCCTCGGACTGAGAATAGGTTTACTCTTGATGAAACTGCTATCAAGAAGGAAACAGAAGAGCAAAATGTTGGTGATCGTGAATGTTCTCAAACATCTGCAGCACCATACAAGGATGAGAACTTCTTGGAATTTGTTTGTGGAAAAGTTGGGAGTCCTCATTCTGGGCCTGAACAAGCCACATCTGATTTGTTTGATTTCAGCCCACTGAAGATGAATTTTGATTCCAGAGACCTAAATATTCAGCCTGCTGAAGAAAAAATATACAAATGCTTGAAGAAACAATTTTTAACCTGGCAAAAAAATTTCAAGCCATACCAAGAGTTTTGTAGCTCATATGAAATACAAAAGCCGTCATAATGTCCTGCCATGCTCTATTCAGTTCTAACAGCTATTGTATATTTCCATGTAATTTTATGCATATTGTTGAGAAAAGGGGCACTTGGCTCGATATAGACATAAGGTACTGTTTGTACATTTGCATGCGTATTCCTTCTTATGGTCACAATGCTACAATATCGGGCATTAGATGTAGTGGACATCATTAGAAAGTAAGAAGTGGCTGAATTTGACGCACCCGGCTTAAAATATTGCTGAACTCTGTATCATGTTGTTTTTTATAATGCTTATGTTGGGATAAAATTTTAGCACTGACGAGGCTAGTAATAGAACCCATTTTATTTTCAGAATCGAACTTCAAGTTCACTGTTAACAACGACATATGACCCTAACAAAATTTGTTGCCATCATTGTGTTTCTTTCAAGGTATGCTTGTACTGATATTCACTTTAGCATTGACCAGGGTGGTAGTTAACATACTTTATTTTTAGCACTCAACCTTTTATTTTGTCTTTTATAACACCTGTTACATTGTCACCTTCAGGCTGTTCAGTAGGAATTTCATCGGTGTGATGTTTCTTTTAAGAAGCATGGCGCACTTTTTATAGACGTGCTCTAAGATCAGATTGTTCCTTGGTAATTAACTACGCTTTGTATCATGTTCTAAGCTTTTTGGATGTTTAAGTTGAAGGAAATAGTAGTATCATGCCAAAGAAAACTTTGGTTTATTTAAATGCAAAACCATGTACCATTCTAAAGTGTTTTTAACTAATGGCTAGACAATCTACATGCTTATGATTTTTTAGATTCCGTGGGTTCATTTACTTATATTCATTGTGTTTGCACTTTCTAATGGTACGCTAACAAGAAAAAAGTATTAGGATGACAAAAGAATGAGTGGTACGATAACAATAAAAATTATATCATTAGAAAGTATAGATGTTCTATTTTCTAATGATATAATTTTTGCATTATATAATTTAAATTATATAGGTCAAATTGATGACCTAGGGATACGGGGAAGACTAGTAAACTGAGACGGAGGGAGTACATTGTTTCCATGTTGCCATAGAACAGAGATTACAAATATATGAGAATGACCCTTCACATCTCTGATCATATGCAAATATCATCATACTATCAACATGTAGAGATTTATCGCGAACTTATAGGAAGTATGGTTGCATTTTAATCAGTAATTATCACAAAGAAATATATATTCATTATTGTTGGATGCTATAGTTTGCAGTTTTACGTGAAGAAATACCAATCTTTTTTGCCCCAAGTAGGGCCCTGGTTTTTGAGTGCTGCATGAGAAAAGTTAGCAACACCTTTTTTCTGTTTCATTCTCTAATTGGTGGCAAATATAGTTTCCAGTCCTCGATTTTCATACCCTAATGAATATGGTTAGCATACTAATTTTAAAATACTGTTGCTTTTATGATTTTATATATGATACTTACTCACGATTGAAATATTCATTTGTATATATTTTTGTGGACCCGTGCACAGCTGCTAGGTGATAGTCTTATAATTATCGATCTTATGTTCACCATGTTTGGCGGTTGCAATTACTTTATTTCCTGATTCATTTATGACTGTATGTCATCAATTAAGCTGTGCGAAAATATCAAATTCAGAGTTTTTTGACACCTTTACCGTAGGGGAAGCCCCTACAGTGTAAATTTTATAAATATGGTAAAAAAAAATCTGTACAAAGTCTCAAAGTCCAAAGACTAAAGATATTTTCTCCCAGAGGTAGTTAATTGGAGAAGCATATGCAAAGGCCCAGAGGTAGTAGAGTATAAGTTCAGCAATCGTTTTCTGTCTACTGTGCATGCACTAGACCCAGGGGAAGCTGAGGTCTTTGTTTTTCTTATATATGCTGCAGTATGTTTGCCCTCATGGTATCCAGCTAAATCAGAGGTCTGATTTGTTTTCTCCCCCTGAAATAATTTCCGTATGCATGCCTCTTTTCTTTTATTATATTTGTTTAGAATTTATCATCTATAGTACTGGCAGCATATGTTCATTTATATTGTTGCATATGCCCCCATGGCCTTCCTGCTGCATGCCTTTGACATTCATGGCCAGAGCAATGTTGCTTTGTGATATCGCTGCCGGCAGACATAAATACATCTCCACAAATATAAGGGGCACCAGATATAAATACATCCCCATCAATATAACACCACTCCGTGATGTGTGGAAGGCGGAGCTGCTTCCGTGGCAGTGACATGCAGTACCCTCATTGCTCGGATTTTGGTTCCTGTATAGCTTAGCCATCTCCTTTACTCCCAGATATATACCCATAAGCTGTTTAGAGAGGACAACGTTACAACAATTCAGTACAGAAGTGCTTTTGTATTAATAGTGCAGCTGTGTCGCTATCTCACATCTCCTCCAGCAGCGGTAAGTTAGTATTGAGAAGGGATTTCCGGATAGATAATTAAGTTTGTATGTACTGCCTCTGTTCTCTGAAGAATCAATATTTCCTAGACCCAGAAATATTTTGCCTTCCAAGTTAGGAACAGCCTTCTGGAATGTTACACAAATTTGACAGGTAGCTTATTGAGGCATATATCTAACAAAAACAATCTGAATATGGTTGCTGAATATACCAAGCTGCAATTTTCGAAATACCAAGAGGTTAGGAACAATTTTAATTTTGATTTTTTTCGTATTGTCTTTGAGCTGTTATTCTGGAAAACATTGTGATGTTAAGGAAGTTATCAGTTGATTCATTAAAATTAGGCAGTATTCAAGAGGCTTGATTTGTCTTTTGTTTTTCAATATGTAGGTGTATACTTGATTATGTTATATGGATTTATTCAAACATGGTTCAGCTTTGAGCCTTTGATATAGTTTATGGCATCCAATTGTCATTAATGTGCTGCATTTATTTATGCTCTCAGATAATTATAAAATGACTCTATTTAGTATCGGAAGCCATCACTGCTCTTAAGAACATTATAGGTCCATCATATAGTCTTGCTTACACAACATTTATCATATTGCCCTTGGTTTTCTATGTTTTGCCAACGGTACACAAAAATTAGTGTCTTCACCCCCATCATGGTAGAGTTATCCAGACTCAGTTGCTTATTTTATACCTATGGCGAATTAGTCCAATTTTCCCAGTTTGATAGGACTGCATGGAGATCAGCAATCCATGTGCCGGAACCTTAGTTACTCGGGTTTTTTTTCTTTCTCTCTTTCTCCTTGATTTGGTCTCTGTTTTCTGTTGGGTTTCATATCTAGCCTACCCCAACTTGCTTGGGAAAAAGGCTCCCTTAATACAAAAATAGAAACATCTAAATAAGGCGATGATTATGACCTTTCTTTCTTGGAATTTATTGGGTGTTCTATCTTGATATTTTAGTTAGTCATCTGTGCATGTCATAATTTCAACTAAATATCAGCATAAGTAAATATTTCTTCTCCGATTTGATTTAGTACTGTTGATGTATGATTACCATGGTTGGCTGTCTTTTTTTACCAGTGTTGGCTGTTTTCTTTGTGTAGTGCCTGCGCTATTTTTGAGAGTCTGCAATGCATACAGATGGAATTGTCTTATTTTGATATTTCTAAGTACCCAGACTTAAAAAAAAATGATTGGTAACAACTAACTTTATCTTACAGATTTGCACGACTCTACATCATATAGCTTGCCTCTAATTTCTTCTTAAGAAATCTTAAATGAGTTTATGTTCAGATGGAGTTTTAGAAAAAGGCAGGACATGGGTTTCACATGTTTGATAAGCTTATTTCAGAGTAGAATATTTTAGTGCCATTACTTACTGACTTTAGCCCTCAATTGTACATAAGTCATGGCATATAGATGTGCTTATTTCAGGTCTAGTAGACATTTTTAGTGTCATCTGAGCTCTATACTGATGATTTTTTTACCAATATTTTGAACCTCGATACTGAAAGGAATGAGATCGACGGCGTGTAGCCTACAAGCTGCCCAAACTTTTCATACATGTAAGTTGGTTTTTGTTTGGTTCGCTTCAATAGTGCTTTATTTTTATTTGTCAAACTCCAAATAGGGCATTGCGTGATGCAAGGCCTGAACTGTTTACCTGCATAGCTATTTATAGTGTAAGTATCTTTCACTTTAAGTTAGCTCCAATGGGTGGTAACTTTCTCCTTTGCCTGCTTTTAGTGTTGATTTAGGTTAATGTTCACTTTAGCACACTTTATTTGGAATCAGGACATGCAAATGATCAATTGGTGTGTTTTTCATGGTCAAATAGCAAGTTTGTGCTTCAGTGTGAATAATAGTAATTATAGGCTGTCATTTTCATGTCTACAGTATACACATCCGAGGTCATTGGCGTTGGTTTTTTTCATGTGCTTTTTCGCAAAATTCTGAGATTTGATGGCTTGCCATTTATCTCATTTGTAACAAGGTGTTGCAACAAATTTAGGAAGTAGTCATACGATTTAGCTCCTTGGTTTTGGCAATTAGTATGTTCTATTTAAATGATATTAGATTCTGCGCTACAGATTATTATCTGTTGTACCCTCACACGGTTAGCTTCACGGTTTTTTTTGTAGCTATTTGTTGTTATTGATTGTTCAGTCGGATGGCTGCATGCATTTTCCTGAATATAGCCTTTTTTTTCTTCTTGCGGCTAGGTTAATGGACGCTCCTTACTTCCTTTTTATGCTTGTACCCTTGGCCACCGGAAAATGCTACTAATCAATCTATTGATATCTGCTGTTCTCAATGATGTATGCATGACATATTTATGTAGAACATGTATATTAGCATTGGACTCCATTTTGGTTCCTGATTCGAAATTATTTTGGATGAATCATGTCCACAACCATGCACGCACATCTTTAATATTTCTTAAATGTATTTCAATGTTGTTTATAACATGTTATTTTGGTGGAGCGAGAATGCTGGAATTTGTGCAAAAAGAAGTAGTGGTTGCTCTGGTTACGGGCTGTGGGGTGCCATGCTCTTTCTATGGTTGCACTCTTTGTCTGCATTTTTTTTGCATTTACACAAAATTGTCTTCGTTACAACACTCTTAAGCCCACCTGCTACATGTGGTTCTCAAGTTTGAGTAAATAGATATAACCTCAGTGATCCATCAATCGAACTGATGGTGTACTGGGATATCAGGCTTCGTGGTGCTGTGTTTCCTACTAAGCTGATCAACAAGAAAGGTTGGTGGTTTGAATCAAGCACGAGAGCTGATCCAGCATTCTCTGATGTGGTGTCAGAAGCCAGGTGAGAAGGTGCCAACATGCCTGCAACTAATTCTCACCCTTCCAATTAGAATTGTGTCTGTTCTGGTTTGTTATGTAATTTTGGTGAAGTTAAGTCCTGTTGTTGCCGAGAACACAAACAAAAAAAAAAGTTGGGCTCAATCTGGAAGAGAGAGAGAGATAATAAATTTGATATCCCAAAGATTATTTACCCTGTCGTCAGTTGGGCAAGAACTGAGCTTTACTATTTCGGCATAGACACATGTCTGTGATAAGCCATAAAAAACAAAGCCTAATGACCAACAAAATGTAATATCAGGCTGCTTCGCAAAATAAAACCACGTGTCGTTGGCGTGGCGAAGCACGCATGTCGTGTTTGGATAGCCATCAAAGAACACCTTACTAATTTTTTAGTCATGGCTAAAAGATTGTTTGGGTAGTTGCCAACTTTGTAGCTTGCAAAGGGTTCATTACCAACTGTAGTTTATTTTTTAGGCAATGGCCAACTTGTACGCAAGGAATATCTACCAAAATTTTGGCTATCGCAGGAAGTTCAGAATCTTCCGCCAGTGCTATATGCTAGCACAGAATACTGCAAATCACCACGGCCTCAAATCTAGGAGCAAAACAAGCCATGGTCTCCTCCTAATTTGTTTTTTCACTTGATTATGTCCCCCTCTTTTTTTGATAATCCATTTATTTTAATTCTTTTCAAGCAGCCTTCTTTTTAAAATTAACAGTGTAAGTGTTTACTAGGAAATTCTTATTTCTAAGTCGATGATCCTGAGAGTTGAATATTTATCCAATGGAGATTGAGTAGTTCACATTTTACAAGTTGTACAACTTGGTTCACTTAGAAATAACAGATTTCTTTGGCAACCTACAAAAAGGTTAAAAAAACAAATACTCCCTCCACCCCCCAAAAAAGATACTGCTTTTTTTTTTGATAGAGGGAGTATAATTTTACTAGTAATAAGTGCGTAACTTGGTTGATTTGGAGATAACTATTTCCTAGACCATTAACACAAATAAAGAGCCTAAAAACATAAAAGCTAGCAACAAAAAAAATTTAAGCTGAAACACACAATTTTATGACTGAAGGGCTTATGCCTTCAAGAAACTATAGTGCCAAACAGCTACTGGCCATGCCCTCTGTCCGTGAGTAGACTATGCGCCTGTGGCACAGCTCAAGGGCATCAGGCTCTCACGTCAGATAGTCAAACCACACTCAGCTCTGAACGTAAAACCAATACAAGATGTCCAAATAACTAAGCTTAATCAATAACATTTGCAAAATTGGGAGAGCATAATGAAATGGGGTACATACACTTAGCACCTAAAACACTAGCAACTTTATTCAAGTTGTCCCAGAGAACTCTATAAATCCTCCAAAATAGACCGCTGGAACTAGGAGCCCAAAAAAGAACAGCAAGGTGAAGAGCTGGACAGGCCACGATGAAGAGACTGGCGTTCACTCTCATTGAACAGATCAGGCCTTGGGATTGCGGGATGACGAAACTTTCAGGTCTACCGGGTTACCGCTTCCAACCAAGTCTCTGTAACGCTGCTCCCAGTCATCCAGCTTCCCATTTGCAATGTCAGAATGAATCGCCCTTCGGATCCCTTTTACAACGAAAAAGTACTGGACAAGAGCACCAATGATATCAGGTTAGAGTTCTGTCTGTACAAATAATGATGGGATTTTGCAATTACTATTATCATGTGAATAGCTAACCTGCACTGCAAGGATGAGAGGTATGTACTTCTTCCAGCGATTGTTGGGGTTTGGACCATCGATTAATTTCTGATCAACATGAATGGACTTGCTACCATTTGAGACGACAATAGTAATTTCTTTCATCAGGTTTGGAATCCATGGAGTTCCGTCAGGAAGAATCTGGACACAGTTGTATGAAATCCTTAATTAAATCAAGAAGCTAGGGACAACCAAATGCAAGTCAAATAGAGCATGAAACAGACAAACCTTCGCGCCATTCTCGTTGGTCTTGCACCTTCCACTGTTCTCTACCAAAGCTAATGGCAAGGGATAATCCTATATAAATCATACCAACGTGCTTCCATTAAGAATTAATACTCATATTTCATACACAGAAGACAAATATTTCATAAGATGACTATATGAGAACAGAGTCCGTCGTATATTGACAAATTTGGTTAAGTTGTTGTGAAATAGTTCGCAATTAGAACATATATGAAAGTGAAACCAGAAAACAAAGATTCCAAAAGGTGACTATTTGTCTACCGAATCTAAATAATTACTAAAATGTGTCAAGAACTGAAGCACATGGGAAGGAAGCATAACTGAGAGTTACTGAAAAAATACCAGAAACATAAGGCCACTACATTACCATAATGTAAATGATAGAAAAACTGCACAATGCAAACAAGGTATCACTCCAACCCATATTACTTGTTGCTGAAACAAGTGAACAGAGACACTAAAATGTGTCTAGATACATGCAAAACAGCGACAAGTAATATGGATCGGAGGGAGTATCACATTTTGCAAACTGAAGAGTTGAGATACATGAGCTGTATTTTGCAAACTAAAGAGTTGAGAATCATGGCATGCAAGGATGGCCGAGATAACACTCCTAAACACTGAAACAATTCTAGACTTGGCAGAGTACAGTAGTCAATTCTCCTTTTCTTTCAGGTGGAGCATCGCGCTACATGTCAGAGTTTCAAAACATTATAGATCACAGAAATCCCATTACAGACCAGGTTCAGTTTCATAATGTAAATATCATACGCATGTTAGCACTCAAAGCTACAGCAAAACTCAATAGAGTTTGATGGTTATGAAGCAAAAAAAATAAACCAAAGAGGAGGAAAAAGACACCTTTCATGTAATAGCTACTATCCACTTTAATACTCGTTCCAAGTGTCAAGGACAGAGAGAGCACCAGATAATATCAGCAAAAGCAAGAGAAAATAAATTGATACTCCATCCGTTTTTGTATGCAAGACCACAATCTCATTTTGCCAATACCAAGAAAACAAAGCAAACTACTCCCACCGATTCAAATTACTTGATGCTAATATAGATATCCAGACACATTTTACTTGTAGATACATCCATTTTAGCATCAAGTAATATGGATTAGAGGGAGTAATAAATAGCAAAACTAATCGTTTGGAAACCCTCTTGTGTTCCGGGCTAATAAATCATGTTGCATGTATTGTTAATTTCTCAATGGCTGCATCCAAATGCAATGTACACATTAATGAGCACCATCTTACGAGGTAGGAATCTTATCAATTATTCTAGGAAAGAGATAGTGGTCTTGTAGATGATATAGTTTTGGTAGTGGCCTTGTATTTGACGGAGGGAGTAGTATTTCCAGAAGAGTATTTCAAATGAAAAATTGCAGAACACATGTAGTTTACGCAGAGGAAGCTCCACACAAATTGCAAATAAATGATGGTGTTCTGATATTGCATAAAGAATGACGGAAATGATTGCATAGCAAGTGAATATGTACATTACCGCAGATTCTCGTTTGCCAATTCCTGCACCAGAACGGATGTACCGCAACAGCGAATCTGATCTTCTTTGAAGGAAATCATTATATTCAATTCCATCAGGTGGAGAGAGTTGGGCATGGGTCAGTACAACCAATGTTCTTCGCCAAATGGCCTTTCCAAATGAAGTAGTGATGGCTCTTATAACTTGTTCATCCAATGTATCCATTCTATATGTATCCAGGCGATCCACATACAGGAGGACATCAATGGTCTTCTCCAGAAGAAACCTGCAATACCATTGATTACATGTAAATCCAAGCAGGGGAATAACTTATTATGATATACAGATTGTATCACAACACTAGTGACCAGTTAAGGAAGGAGCATGGACTTTTCTACAGATGCCAATCTACTGAACTACATTCTCAACGGACTATCTTCTTAGGAAAATGAAGAGAAATAAGGCAAACAAGCAGGCATGTATTGGCGGCTTAACCTGATCAGCATCTGAGAAATTGAAGTCCGAAGGGAAACCCAAATATAATATCAAAATCGACAATGCATGATACAGATGCACTCACTACATCATTCGGTAGCACACATACATATCTATCACATGATGTGCTTAAGATAAAATATGTGTGGAGCACGATTTACATAAATACTCGTATCTACCACCAGCTGGCCACGATTTACTATTTAGAACAAAGATGAAATTCAATGCCAGAGTAAAATTAATATACCTGCATCAGGGACATGATTAGCACAAACTTAGACCAAAATCTGTCCACGATTTGTTTAGTTTGATTTGGGGTGTAGAACTCTGTGTCTACCCGTGTAGGAAAAAACTGATATGTTAATGTAGACCCAAGCATTCACCATTCTTATAGGATGTATCAGCACTATGTTACCCCTGACCAATGTGATTTCTATGGGCAATAAACTGTTCTAACTAAATCTAGGGCCTGTATTAACAAAAATAACGACTGGACGTCTTCATAAAGTCATATATTACATACCAACCAAGGATCAGCAATCAACAGTGCAGTAGTTCATGCTGGACCAATGCTCAAGAAATGCAATGAAACGATTGTGCTAATTTTATGAAACAAATAGAACATTCAATTCAGAGCAACCAGGTACTATGAGCCTCTAAGCATCGAAAAAGGCAACCCTCAGTCACGCGGGAGGGATACCCAATGCAATGCCTAATTTTTTTTAAAATTACAGTATCTACAATCGCCTATTCACTTGCAAACAAGTTACCACCCAACATGTGCGTACCTCTTAATGATCTCAACAGCCTGCTCATTGATGTATCCACCTTCAATTAGGCCAGGGGTGTCGATAATGTTCAAGGTGAATCCGGCCCTGGTGCGGGAGCACATCATCGGCCTCAGACCCTCAGACTGCACAGAAATAACATATAAGGATGCACTCCCACACAAGTAAAACCCAGAACAGAGGCACAAACAGAAACATGGCCAGGGACAAATGTGACACCTGGAAGGCGCTGACGTTGGCGACCCTCTCCCCGACAATGGAGTTGACAGTGGACGACTTGCCCACACCGCCCTTCCCCATCACCAGAATCGTCAGTGTGCTCACATTCTAAACATCACAATACAAAAGCAGAACATACAGAATTCCATCAATTTTCGTCAAAACTCACAACGCAGACACAATCATCAGGTCGATTGAATAGCTGGTGTAGGTAAAGAGGGGGCGGATAGACGGGGAATACCTCCTCCTTGAGCTTGCCGAGAAGCTCGTGCAGGCTGGTCTGGGTGGCCGCCGGGAACTGCTGCAGCCCAGTCCACTCGCGGGGTATCGGCGCCGCCATCACCGCGCGCTGCTTCCTTTCCCCTGGCACAAGGACGCGCCCGGGCAAATCAGAAACGTTAACCCAATTCGGTCAAGGCGCGCCGTGGCGGCGGGTGCGGCGGCGGGGAGAGCGCGCGGATGGACTGAGGTGGTTGGTGGAGGGGATGCTTACCGGAAGATACGGAGGCCGGCGCGGCGGGCAGCTAAACCCTAGAAGCGGCGGAGGCGGACGGCGACGGGGAAGAGGAGTCCGGAGAGGGGGTTTATGAGAAGGGAAGAAGAGATAAGGAGAGAGATTGGGACTCTCTCTCTTGTTTTCTTTTTGTTCATCTTTTCTTTTGTCCTTT
>NC_061510.1:82939719-82955184 GCF_022539505.1 Lolium rigidum
GGCGGTGATTTCGTCCAATTCCGAGAATATTTCCTTACTAGGATTTACGAAACCAAAAACAGCAGAAAACGACAAGTCGGCTCTTCGGCATCTTGTTAATAGGTTAGTTCCAGAAAATGCGTAAATACGACATATAATGTGCATAAAACATGTAGGTATCATCAATAAAGTAGCATGGAACATAAGAAATTATCGATACGTTGGAGACGTATCGGCATCCCCAAGCTTAGTTACTGCTCGTCCCGAGCAGGTAAAACGATAACAAAGATAATTTACGAAGTGACATGCCATCATAATCTTGATCATACTATTTGTAAACATATGTAATGAATGCAGCGATCAAAACAATGGTAATGACATGAGTAAACAAGTGAATCATAAAGCAAAGACTTTTCATGAATAGTACTTCAAGACAAGCATCAATAAGTCTTGCATAAGAGTTAACTCATAAAGCAATAAATCAAAGTAAAGGTATTGAAGCAACACAAAGGAAGATTAAGTTTCAGCGGTTGCTTTCAACTTATAACATGTATATCTCATGGATATTGTCAACATAAAGTAATATAACAAGTGCAATATGCAAGTATGTAGGAATCAATGCACAGTTCACACAAGTGTTTGCTTCTTAAGGTGGAGGGAGATAGGTAAGCTGACTCAACAATAAAAGTAAAAGAATGGTCCTTCAAAGAGGAAAGCATCGATTGCTTGTATTTGTGCTAGAGCTTTTATTTTGAAAACATGAAACAATTTTGTCAACGGTAGTAATAAAGCATATGAGTTATGTAAATTATATCTTACAAGTTGCAAGCCTCATGCATAGTATACTAATAGTGCCCGCACCTTGTCCTACTTAGCTTGGACTACCGGATCTTTGCAATGCCATGTTTCAACCAAGTGTCACAAAGGGGTACCTCCATGCCGCTTGTACAAAGGTCTAAGGAGAATGCTCGCATTTTGGATTTCTCGCTTTTGATTATTCTCAACTTGAGACATCCATACCAGGGACAACATGGACAACGAGATAATGGACTCCTCTTAAATGCATAAGCATGTAGCAACAATTATTATTCTCATATGAGATTGAGGATATATGTCCAAAGCTGAAACTTCAACCATGATTCATGGCTTTAGTTAGCGGCCCAATGTTCTTCTCTAACAATTTGCATGCTCCAATCATTAAGGTGATAGATCCTTCGGACAAGACGGACATGCATAGCAACTCACATGATATTCAACAATAGTTGATGGCGTTCCCCAGAAGCATGGTTATCGCACAACAAGCAACTTAATAAAAGATAAAGTGCATAAGTACATATTCAATACTACGATAGTTTTTAAGGCTATTTTGTCCCATGAGCTATATATTGCAAAGGTGAATGATGGAATTTTAAAGGTAGCACTCAAGCAATTTACTTTGGAATGGCGGAGAAATACCATGTAGTAGGTAGGTATGGTGGACACAAATGGCATAGTAGTTGGCTCAAGGATTTTGGATGCATGAGAAGTATTCCCTCTCGATACAAGGTTTAGGCTAGCAAAGGTTATTTGAAGCAAACTCAAGGATGAACCGGTGCAGCAAAACTCACATAAAAGACATATTGTAAACATTATAAGACTCTACACCGTCTTCCTTGTTGTTCAAAACTCAATACTAGATATTATCTAGACCTTAGAGAGACCAAATATGCAAATCAAATTTTAGCAAGCTCTATGTATTTCTTCATTAATGGGTGCAAAGCATATGATGCAAGAGCTTAAACATGAGCACAACAATTGCCAAGTATCACATTATCCAAGACATTTTAGAATTACTACATGTAGCATTTTCCAATTCCAACCATATAACAATTTAACGAAGAAGAAACTTCGCCTTGAACATTATGAGTAAAGCCTAAGGACATATTTGTCCATATGCAACAACGGAGCGTGTCTCTCTCCCACAAAGTGAATGCTAGGATCCATTTTATTCAAACAAAAACAAAAACAAAAACAAACCGACGCTCCAAGTAAAGAACACAAGATGTGATTGAATAAAAATATAGTTTCGGGGGAGGAACTCGATGATGTTGTCGATGAAGAAGGGGATGCCTTGGGCATCCCCAAGCTTAGACAGCTTGAGTCTTCTTAAAATATGCAGGGGTGAACCACGGGGGCATCCCCAAGCTTAGAGCTTTCACTCCTCTTGATCATAGTATATCATACTCCTCTCTTGACCCTTGAAAACTTCCTTCACACCAAACTTCAAGCAAACTCATTAGAGGGTTAGTGCACAATTAATAATTCACACATTCAGAGGTGACACAATCATTCTTTTCACTTCTGGACATTGCATAAAGCTACTGGACATTAATGGATCAAAGAGATAAATCCAACATAGCAAAAGAGGCAATGCGAAATAAAAGGCAGAATCTGTCAAAAACAGAACAGTCCGTAAAGACGAATTTTAAAGATGGCACCAGACTTGCTCAAATGGAAAAACTCAGAACTAATGAAAGTTGCGTACATATCTGAGGATCACGCTTGTAAATTGGCAGATTTTTTCGAATTTTCTACAGAGGCCTGTGCCCAGATTCGTGACAGACAGCAATGCTGTTTCTGCGCAGCGATCCCAAATATAACATCAACTTTAACATAGAAACTTTACTTGGCACAAAAACATGATAAGGAGAGGTTGCTACAGTAGTAAACAACTTCCAAGACTCAAATATAAAATAAAGTACTGTAGTAAAAACATGGGTTGTCTCCCATAAGCGCTTTTCTTTAACGCCTTTCAGCTAGGCGCAGAAAGTGCAAATCAAGTAACATCAAGAGTAGAAGCATCAACATCATTACCAGGGGTGTTGGGAGTTTTCTCAACTAAGCATAGTATATTGGATACATAAGTTTTAGCGTCTCCCTTTTCATTAGTCTTGGGCTTGCTATTCTCATCGAACAAATTTTCAGGAACAAGCCAAGCATAGTTATTTTCTAGTGCATCATTCATAGCTAGGAGTTTACATGGTATTGGTGCTTTGATCTCCCCACCATCATTAATATTATTAGTGTACCTTATTCTATCCATGTCCATTTTTTCAAGGAGACCAACAAAATTAGTATGAGAACCTAGCATATTAAATTTAGCAAAAACCTTTCTAGCCTCTCTTGCTAGACCACCAAATTCTCTAAGAAGAGTTTCTAGAACAAAATCTTTCTTTTCCCCTTCTTCCATATCACCAAGTGTAAGAAACATGTGTTGGATTATAGGATTGAGATTAACAAATTTAGTTTCCAACATGCGAACTAAAGCAGCAGCAGCAATTTCATAGGTAGGTGCAAGTTCTACCAAGTGTCTATCTTCAAAATCTTCAAGTAATACTAACATGATTGAAAAATTCTTCTATATTATTTCTCCCAACTATGGACCCACGTCCTACCGGTATGTCTTTTGTGGTGAAATTAAAAGGAAACATGATGCAATAAGCAAAAAGTAAACTAGGCAAATAATGTAAATGCAAGTAACTAATTTTTTTGTGTTTTTGATATAGAGAGCAAGACAATAAATAAAGTAAAGCTAGCAACTAATTTTTGTGTGTTTTGTTTAGGTGCAGCAAACAAAGTAGTAAATAAAATAAAGCAAGACAAAAACAAAGTAAAGAGATTGAGAAGTGGAGACTCCCTTGCAGCGTGTCTTGATCTCCCCGGCAACGGCGCCAGAAAAAGAGCTTGATGGCGTGTAACTCACTCGTTCGTTGGGAATCCCAAGAGGAAGGTATGATGCGCACAGTAGCAAGTTTTCCCTCAGAAAGAAACCAAGGTTTAATCGAACCAGGAGGAGCCAAGAAGCACGTTGAAGGTTGATGGTGGCGAAATATGATGCGGCCCAACAACAGGGATTCCGGCGCCAACGTGGAATCTGCACAACAAAACCAAAGTACTTTGCCCCAACGAAACAGTGAGGTTGTCAATCTCACCGGCTTGCTATAACAAAAGATTAAGCGTATCGAGTGGAAGATGATTGTTTGCAAGAAAATAGTAAACACAATTGCAGTAGATTGTATGCTATGTAAAGAATAGGACCGGGGTCCACAGTTCACTAGAGGTGTCTCTCCCATAAGATAAAAGCATGTTGGGTGAACAAATTACGATCGGGCAATTGACAAATAGAGAAGGGCATAACAATGCATATACATGATATGATAAATATAGTGAGATTTAATTCGGGCATTACGACAAAGTACATAGACCGCCATCCAACTGCATCTATGCCTAAAAAGTCCACCTTCAGGTTATCATCCGAATCCCATTCAGTATTAAGTTGCAAAGCAACAGACAATTGCATTAAGTATGGTGCGTAATGTAATCGACAACTACATCCTTAGACATAGAGTCAATGTTTTATCCCTAGTGGCAACAGCACATCACAACCTTAGAACTTTCTCGTCACCGTCCCGAGTGTCAATGAAGGCATGAACCCACTATCGAGCATAAATACTCCCTCTTGGAGTTAAGAGTACAAACTTGGCCAGAGCCTCTACTAATAACGGAGAGCATGCAAGATCATAAACAACACATAAACAATAGATTGATAATCACCATAACATAGTATTCTCTATCCATCGGATCCCGACAAACACAACATATAGAATTACATATAGATGATCTTGATCATGTTAGGCAGCTCACAAGATCCAACAATGAAGCACAATTAGGAGAAGACGACCATCTAGCTACCGCTATGGACCCATAGTCCGAGGGTGAACTACTCACTCATCACTCCGGAGGCGATCATGGCGATAAAGAGTCCTCCGGGAGATGAATCCCCTCTCCGGCAGGGTGCCGGAGGCGATCTCCCGAATCCCCGAGATGGGATTCGCGGCGGCGCGTCTCGGAAGGTTTTCCGTATCGTGGCTCTCGGTACTGGGGGTTTCGCGACGGAGGCTTTAAGTAGGCGGAAGGGTAGGTCAGGGGGGCTGACGAGGGGCCCACACCATAGGCGGCGCGGCCCCCTCTGGCCGCGCGGCCCTATGGTGGCGGCGCCTCGTCGCCCCACTTCGTTATCTCTTCGGTCTTCCGTAAGCTCCGTGCAAAAATAGGACCCCGGGCGGTGATTTCGTCCAATTCCGAGAATATTTCCTTACTAGGATTTCGAAACCAAAAACAGCGAAAAACAAAGAATCGGCTCTTCGGCATCTTGTTAATAGGTTAGTTCCAGAAAATGCGTAAATACGACATATAATGTGCATAAAACATGTAGGTATCATCAATAAAGTAGCATGGAACATAAGAAATTATCGATACGTTGGAGACGTATCAGAGGGCGGGTGAGGAATAAAATTGACTAGATCAGTTTTTCCCTTGTTACCTCGATCCATCGCGTTGCTTGCTATCGACGAAGTCGACGATCTTGAATGTGCCATCGAGATCAGCTCCTTGCAACCTCTAGTTCCCACAGACGACGCCAATTGACAAAGGATTAACTTGTCAATGCCTACAGATTGTAGACTAGGGTTTTGCTAGAAGTAGAGGGCAAGTAGATCTCGAAGGTTCAAGCGAAAAGTACTCGACGATTATGAAAACTAGGGTTATGTTGACAGTAGATTCGATCCCTTTCTTTGTCCCTCGACTCCCCCTTATATAGGAGGCGGAGCCGAGGGTTTCGTAATACACAAGTTACAGAGTTCGAGAGGGTTTCGTACCCAGCTCGTAAGATTACAAGTCTCTATCTTTCCTAATACAAACTATCTTTCCTTAACACTAAATGGGCTTCCAAGTCTTCTTATTCTTCGGGTCTTGGGCCTTGAATAAACCCCGGGTACCATCTTTGGCAGGCCCATTGGGGATGCCTATGTCAGGGGGGGGGGGGGGTGTGGGGGTGGAGGAGGGGAGCGATTTCCCCTCGATGGCGAGACACCCTAAATCGTTGATAGCACTACTTATTAAACGGCTCCATCTCGTGAATAACTTCTTAAACGGCTCCATTCCAAGGGGCCTTTTAACATGTCGATATTTGATAGCACTACTTATTAAATTGTCAGGTTATGTAGAGACAAGACATATATTCTTACTGGAGGCTAATAGCTGATAGGCCCGAAGGATTGACATACATTTGAATTGGTTATACCATGATTTTTCAGAAGCAAAACTTAAGTTCAAAATATATGTTGACAATTTTTATATATACATACTATTTTCTTATATGTGCACACAAGTTCATATTGTCCAAACGCATGAAAACATCCAATTTCAGGGTTTGTACATCGAAACGTGAATTGGAATAAGGTGCCACCCTTTGATTCTAACAACAAATACCATGCACACCCAAATAACAGAATTAGAATTGGAAGCCATTTTCTTTCCATCTTGGTTTTGGAATTTCACTCCAATTCAATTCCAAAGCTCAACTATGTGCATCTAAACAATCGCCATAGAATTCGTAACGATCATGGAAAATTTTGATGGTAGGCATAATATAAAAACAGATCACATGGCTATGTTATATGTCCCAACATAAACACTGATTATTTACTAAGGCCTTCCATGCAATTTGGATGAAATTATTATGTGATAAATGTACCCAACAACCCTTTGTGCAGATTTTTTTGACACCCTATACGCTAAGAATCTATATATGACCACAAAAACATTGTGTTGTCTCTATGCTTCATGAGTTCTGCAAGAAAAGATAAAGGCATCAGGGGCTACCTTGAGAATAGGATGTGTCGGAAAATGGAAGCTTGTTGTGAAGTAGAGACAGAGCCTAGCATGATGTGTTGCTCTGTCTCAAAACGTTCGGCTACCACCTTGGATTATTCATTTGACTAGTTGGTCGTGACAATGGCGTGCTCCATCTGACCAGTCATGCTCCCGATCACAAGGTGCACGCGGTGACAACTAGTTGTTATGGTCTTGAGTTAGGAAGCCATGGCTTGGGCGAAGGCGATATTCATAGTTCGGTTGTTGGCTATCTCGGCAACTTGTCTCGAGAGCTTACGTTACCATAGTTTGTTTTTTGAAGTATCTTATAGAAGGGCTCATTTAAATTTTGAAAGTAAAATCATGTTTTTGCAAAATAAAAAATAGTGTTATAGCACAAAACATTGATATACATACCCTGCAACACATTTCCCCAACCTCAACATTGTGGGAGCCAATCGGCCAAAGTAGTAGGTAGCGACGTCAGGACCTCCAACTCCATCAAGAGAAAGGCGCCAATAGGAGCTACATTGAGAATAGATTGCATCGAGAAATGAAAACTTGTTGTGAAGTAGAGATGGACTCTAACATGATGTGTCTATCTTTCTCAACATGTTTCTCTATTGCCTTGAATTCTTCATTGTACACGTTCTTTCCTAAAATGTGATACATATAGTTTTTGGTCAAAATTAAACTTTTTATAGTTTGACCAAACAATTATAGAAAAAATATAAACATCTACAATATCACATGCACACAATGTGAAAATATATGTCATGATGATTCTAACAATATTGATTTGAGATTATAAATGTTAACATTTTTCTAATGATACATGTTTTCTAATATATAGCTTGTATTATGTTGGTTAAATTGACAACCTAGAGATACATGTAGGCCCAACATACCGGGACGGAGGTTGTAATAGATCGGCATATTTTGTAAAAAGAGATAAAAGACAAAAAAAGAAAAGCAATCAGGTCGGTTCCTAATTTGAGTTGGCTACGTTTTCTCGCGTGTTTAGGAAACAATCCGATCGAGCATGTCATGTGCTCGGTGCTCCTATGTTTTCTCTTCTTTGCGGACCTAACAGACGAACTTCGTGCTTGGACAATTCTATCGGGTTTTGGGTCATCACGTTTTTAATCACAAGTGAGGAGCTTGGTTTTCTACTATGTGCCGGTTTTGGCCGTCTTGAGTTTCTAATCCGAGAGGCCCACGTGTGTCACAAGGCACTCACATATTTCAATTTAATAGTAAAAAATAATCAACTAAAAACGAAATTAGGCTCATGGAATTAAAACGGTCGAGACAAGTTGATAGCAGGCATGAAGAACATAAAAAAGCATCACATGCCCATATTATATGTCCCGGTGGACACATCCATTATTTACGACGAACTTCCGTGTTGGATAAAAACATATGTGATCAATATACTCAACAACCCTTCGTGCAGAGTTTTCAACACCATATACGCTAAGAGTCTATATATGACCACGAAAACAGTGTACCCCTTCTATCCTTCAAGAGTTTCGCCACCTCTCTACTAACAATTAGCAAATGCAGTGCAAGAAAAGAGAAAGACAATAGGGTCTACCTTCAGAATAGGATACATCGAGAAATGGAAGCTTGTCGTGAAGTAAAAACATAGTCTAATATGACGTGTTGCTCTATCTCGACACGTTTTGCTGCTGCCCTGAATTCTTCAGTTTACTAGTTTATCCAAGTGAAGGCGTGCTTCATGTGGTCATGCCTGCTCCCACTCACAAGGACCAAGCGATGGCTCGGGCGACATGCATAGCTCGGTTTTTGGTTATCTTAGTAATATCTTGAGAGCTCGTGTTACCATATTTTGTTTTTTGAAGAATTTTATAAAGGATGCAAGCGTTAACTGGAATGATTGTGTGTAAAGCCTATATATGTATGTGCCTTTTTCTAACGAATTGTGTTCATATTTGATCTTTTCAAGTGAAGCTGTTTGCTTTCATCCGGAAGTCTGTTTGAATGATTAGGAAGTTTGTTTGAATCGACATGTGCCACTAGTAGTGTCATATACATCTGCTCCATTATGTAGCTTTGCCACGATCACCATTTAGAGCAGAGTACATGTTGGGATGCATAAAGCAAAGGCAATAAAATTGTATCGTGCATGTGGGCTGCATTGGCTGAAACAGGCAATCCTATCCTATCAGTGCAGTTCATGAAGCAAACGACGGAGATGGGAAACGGTCAACCGGCTAGGTCACTCTGTCACTAGTACTGTTACTCACATGCAGGCTTAAAGTTGGAGGTTTAAGTGAGGCTAGAACGGTAAAAAAAAAGCAGCTAAATGCATCGGTAAGTCACACTCTTTGTGCCCAGTGCTCACGCTGCTTACATTCCACCGGAGTACAGGCGGCAGCTCTGGCCTCCACAAGGCGAGTTGTGCCTGCCAGTGCCACTACTCCATATATACTCATCAGCATCCTTGTCCAGCAGATGCACTACTCGATTCGCCCCCTCCCATCCCCTCACAAATCACAATGGCTAAGTGCATCCTCTTCCTCCTCACGCTCGCTCTGGTCGCCGCCAGCAGCAACAGCAAGCACGGTGGAGCGTCTGCGAGCGCGGACTACGACGACCTGCCGCAGCGGCAGGAGGCCATGGCGGAGGCCGTCCGTGCTATGTCCAGCTACGACCCGGCGCAGGGCGGCGACGAGGCGATCCAGCGCGCGATGGGGGTGGTGAACCGCGAGCTCGCGCTACTGCGCCCCATCTTCAAGGCCATCAGCAAGATGCCCGAAGGCAGCGCCGCTGAGGCCCGTGCCAAGGAGGAGGCGCGCTCCGCGGCCAACGACCTGCTCGCTCGCCACCTCGGCCAGCTGCTCCCCGGCGGCTCAGTCAAGATGGAAGAATTATGAGTATGACGTGCATATGGAATAATTATGCCTGCATGCTGGTTAATTTCGTCTTAGTCTTTGCAACACTACAGAGATTGTTGTGTGCTCCCGTCCTATGCACCACTGGTCGTATATATTCCCATGCAAATGCATTAGTTCGTAGTTGTCCTCTGTTCAGCTATCTACTACTACTATAATTAATGGATTCTTCAGTTCTCTACTATATGTGGCAAAGTCACCACTTTTCTTACATGGTGATTAAATTTCACATGCTAACTTGGAGTATAGCACAGGCACGTTCAAGGAGCGAGTGACACATTCACAAAGTGACATAATTTGAAGGATGTACACTTCAAAGCTCAAACACATCTTGGCATAACTTATCCGTTCCTACAACATAGATCATAAACTCCTTCGTATGCCATAACATGAAATAGCTCTTTCAATTTTTTTTAACAAACACGCCAGAAGCCTTTATTGTGAAACCATCGGATATTTAGAGGAAACAAAATGGTTGGACAGGAATATGTACATGAAGTAGCATGAAGCTGGCAGATGTGACCCATTCCATGTCCTTTCTCTTCCTGCAATACATAAATACCGTGGTAAAATGATCTAAATGGATGATGTTTAAATTAAAATTAAACATGCTTTTGTTTGCAAGAGAAGGCTAGATGCTTCCTAAAGTAGCTTTGCTATATTTTTAGGAAAAAACTGCCAAAATAGACACAACGGAATTGAAAACTCTATTATTCATAACCCAATAATGTTTATCTTTCACTTAAATTTGATAGCTCGAACGATTAGTAACCTACAATATTTTGTTCTGGTTGGAGAAAGAGGCTGCTCTCCTAGTAATTGAAATGCCAACAAGATCAAAGGGACGAACAACTTGCATATATGTAGCTAGCAATAAATATACAACTGGCAAAAAAATATTAGAAAGGAATAACCATCTTGTTGAGAGCTGGAGAAACTTGAATACAAGGGGATGAAAGACATGCATGGGAGAGCTAGACCTATTTTTGGTCAAATCAACGTCCCCACTTCCAAGGTCCCCCTGTACATTTTATTTTGAAACAGAGGCAAAAAATTGGCTCATCTTATTAATTAAGGCGAGTTTAAAGTTTGTTACAAGACTAGCAAAGCTTGGCAAGACAACATGACTACTCTCGTGACATGATTGACCCCAAGTGCTTACCACCCGCCAAACTCCAAAGCCACGTTCGGTCTTAATCTCCGTTACAACAATGGAGGGCCGTAAGGAAACACTATAGAAGACTCTCGCACTACGCTCGTTCCATAACTCCCAAGAGATGAGCATGATGAGAGAAGCAAAGGATTTCCTCCGGACACCATTGGGGTAGATGAAAGAGATCCACCATTCTTCAACCGTGTCAAAACTAGCCCAGGTTGAGGTGTTCACTGATTCTAAACCGAGCCAAGAGATGATTGAGTTCCAAATTCTTAAGGAGTAGTGACACTTGAATATAATTCCATGGTTATGGTGTTCATGTCAATTGGTACCACTCACATCTTCTGCATGATGTATTCAAACTTGTTGATAAGGAAGTGCACTACATGTGGCCTCTTGATCACTACAAGATATGTGTTGACTTGTGGCCTTTTCTCAGTGACAATGGGTGAAATCATCATAAATCTATGATGTTGACTTGTGAGAACACGAGAATGTCACATGGAAGTCACTCCAGGGGTTGGTAGAACTTAGCTCACCGGAAGTGGCCATGTAATCCATGTTCCATATTGTGTTGCCTGACACAAGGGTGTATCATGTGATGGAGGAGCTAGCACTGGCTTTGAGCGCCCCATAGCCAATGCCATCACTAGGGGTGACATTGATAACTTGAGCGCACGGTCGATGTTGACGACGGGCACACCACGGTACACACAACTGCACACGATTGATGCTACTATTGTGAGTAGAAGGGAACTCATCTAGAGGGTTCCAGAGGAAAGAGATGGTAGGGGTGGGCTATTGGAACATGTCGCATAAGAGGATGCCTCGGCATTAGTCGTTCCAGCACAACCAACGGTCAAACGGGATGACAATGTCAGTCTAATAGGTAGAGTTGACAAGTGTCATTAGGGTTGTTGGCGCTCCCGAGAGCGATTTATACACATATGCAGTTTCATTTTCTGGCAACTCCGGACGTGAAACAGCGTAACAACACAGATGCCAGCATAGACCTTAGAGCGGCCGAGCTTGAACAACTTGCGCTCTGCCACCGCAAAACCTTGTCCGCCTCGGCATAAGAGACCGGTACTACTTGTTGCCTGCCAAAACCCACCGGCGAGCAGTGGTTAAGCAACACGAAGAGCCGGGAGGCTTCCAAGGCGGCAGCGGGCCCTGGTCCCTCGACGTCGTCCCGCAAATGCTCCGGCACACGACCCGGCGGCCGCAAGGGCGTGCCACCTGACCTATACCCGGCCAGGAAGGTGTTGGATTGCTTCGATTAGTTCCCCGCATGGCGTACACGTAAACATTAAATACGAGCCCTATCGGCTCTCAGGTTGCCCTACGGATCGGCTCAAGGAGCCGATCGCCCCATGGCTCGTGTTGGATTTTCAATGACATGGGGATCCTGCTTGATCATAGCAAAGCTAAGCCAATCTACGACAGTTTAGGGTTTTCACCGTATGATCGGAACATCCTACGCGTAGTTGAGCCTAATAGACACGGAAGATAATGGAAAACTAACCCTAAAAGAGGCCTAAAAACCAACACTAAGTTAATTCCCGGAACATCCCTCTTAGGACTAACAAACCACACCTAACACACTACCGGATCGTTCAACCCGTTTGTAAGGCCTAACCATACGGATATTAAACTAATCCTTGAAGAACAAGGAGCAACTATAACAGATCGGATCTACTAAGTAACGAACAAGCAAGATGCTACCCTTACACCTGGATAGTTGTTAGGGCAGCTAGATATTGAGGGACGGCATAGCTAAGCAGATATGCGTAAGAAAAGCATCTATGCAAGCCCCAAAACATCTACGATAAATAGTGCTACTCGCCATCAACAACGCTTCAGTACGAGCAACACAAGGTAAACGAATAAACGTTAGGCCGCCTAGATCGCAAGATGCGATCTAGGCAAAGCATGGTGCTTACCCGGGAGAAACCCTCGAAAGAAGGGGTGGCGATGCGCCTGATTTGTGTTTGTTGTGAACATGATTGTCCTCCTTTTCCGATAACCCTAGATACATATTTATAGTCCAAGGGACTTTCTAATTCAGGCGTGCACCTAACCGTGCACGGGTCAAACTCTATCTTTTAATCTAAACTACGATGCGATCTACTATATTATAGATACACGGGCAATTAAGCCCAAATTCCTCGCGCAAGGCCGCTTCAAAGATGCTCCATGTGTGTATCCTTTAAGCCCATCTTCGCTTACGGCCCATCTCCTGATTTGGCCAAAATCCGGTGATAACACATGCCCCCCTGGTTTTGGTAATGATAATTTCAAAACCACTCTGTTTTTACCTTCGAGGGGTCATGTTGTGGCAGAGCAGAACCGTCGCAGTATTCTTCATCATGACGCCTTGCCTTCTCAACTTCTCTGCACGATTCGACAGTTTTGGCACCACATCCTCGGAAACTGTTCGAGCATTGAATCTCCAATATATCTCCTTTTATTTAACCGCATCGAACAGTTCACCTCCTCATCCCCTTGCTCCAAACCAGCCGTCAGCCAAAAAACCCTCTTCCTCTGTAGCCATGTCTTCCTCTTCCTCTTCCCAATCCTCTTCCTCGAGCGAAGTAGAGCCGGAGGTCAATCAGACGGAAGCGTACAACCGGCGCGCTCCCGAGCATTGGGATGAGCAAGAATTTGACTTCGACTTCGTGCCCGAGGGCCGACCCGAAGACCTCGTCTGGTCGGACGGCGACATGCCCCTGACTGACGGGGAAGATGATCTTCGGTTCTTCATCGACGGAGAACTAGAGGCGGAGAGCGACAGCAACGATCCCCCCTTCCGGGGCAAATTCACCTCTTGTACCAAAGAAGACGAGGAAGATGAAGACGAAGACGTCTCCTCCGACACGAAGCAAGAACAGAAGGATGACACCTCCTCCGACGAACCACCGCCCAAGCGCATCCGTGGCTGGGCTTGGTCAGATGAGGACGACGATGATGAAGAGGAAGAAGCCTCCGCTGAAGGTTACAGTAGCAGCGACGAGGAAATCATCGACAGCAGCGATGACGGCAGCTACCCCGGCGATGACGAAGACGACAACAGTCCTTAGAGTAGGGAGTTGCTAGCATAAGATTAGCAGTAGTAATCTGTTCCCTTTTTGTTGAGCAATCGGCTTCTCTTTGTAAGAAATCACCTTTTTAATCAATGAAGATGAAGATGTTCTTCCAATTCAATCTCCAATTATCCGATTTCACCCCTCGCCATTTTCTGACTGTCCAAGGTGGTCAACGCCTGCAACCCTGGCCCCAACTCCGATCCTCAAACGGTAGTCCTCCACCACTCCAAATCACCAGGGCAACCATGCGCAATTCCAGACATCAAACCGTACCCAAGGAAGTAACAGGATGATTCAGAACTTCTCCAACCAGGAGCCTGAAAATTTTAAAAAATATGGTCTCCTTCAGGTTAGACCACCTTGCCGATGATGACAGCACTTGGCAGTTTCACTCATGATCCATCCCTGCTTCCTCCCAGTTGGTATAACTGCCTCAGACAGGATCATGAAACTCGGTCACGGATCTTTAAGGCCAGTGCCCCCCGAGCCTCAGCCAAAGTGAGAGCAGAAGTGGATCAGCCGAACGGGCCATCATCGGCTTCCAAGTTGTAATGCAGAGCTTAACCGATTCCCACAAAATCGGCTCCTTAGAGCAAAAATCCTTCAGGGCAAGCTGCCCCCCGAGTCTCTCCATCTTTACATCGAAACTGGCAGGACAGCTTACGCCCAAAGAGCCAATGTACTAAAAGGGCTTGGAAAGATCAGCAGCTTACTTGAACTAAGAAGTCTCAAACGTACCGGCTCTCCAATTCCTCCTAGCTCAATTCTTGTGATTTATTGCCCCAATTGGCTCGCCCTTTTCCTGATCTGCATTCTTATGGTGCTCCTGCTGTTGGTCAGAGTTATGATCCTTCAGAATTGCCCCAGCCGATATTGTAAGCAAATCTCAATGGCTTTTAATGAGAAAGAGGCAGTCTTGGACGCCAAAACTGACGCTTCCGCTAGCACAGTTGAACCTGAAGACTTGCACGAGGAGTTGGAGGTCCTTGAAGAAAGGATCTGAGCCACCAAATAACTCCATTGAGGCATTCCTCCAGTAGCACCTCTCCATCGGCAACTGCTCCATTGACGCTTGTGATATTGTAACAGTTTGTACCTCTCGAGTCGATGACCGTGCATCGGCTTTGCTTAAAAAAAATTTGTATTTACGATTTTTTACTAGCCGATCGATCTGATGAATCGGCTTTCCTGGGTGGTACATACTTCTTGTACCTTCTCCGTGTGTATGCCCCCCGAGCCGAATCCTTCAAGTGATTGAAGATATCGGCTTTTCAGCCAATTCAAGCTTACCTCACCACCCATCATGCGAAATAGCACATCAAGAACATGGGTGGTGGGAATAGTTTTAGCCGATTGCTAGAATCGGCTCCCCTTGCAGTTGGTGATCCAACTTATTTGCTGATAAATGTTGGCCATGGCTTATCCCCAGGACCAATGTTGATCTCTTCTAGTCCATCAGCTGCTGTAAAACCATATCTCAGCTTTCCATTGCCTGCCAAAACAATGATGAACACAGGCAGAAGGCATGTTGAGACTATTTGTGGCCGATTGCTAGAATCGGCCTCCTTTTCTATTGCAATGTTTAACGAGGGTTTACAACTTCTTGGTCCTCTGCTACGACGACGTGGCATGT
>NC_061510.1:82955284-83019597 GCF_022539505.1 Lolium rigidum
ACTCTTAACTCCAAGAGGGAGTATTTATGCTCGATAGTGGGTTCATGCCTTCATTGACACCTGGGACAAGTGACGTAAAGTTCTAAGGTTGTGATGTGTCTGTTGCCACTAGGGATAAAACATTGATTCTATGTCTAAGGATGTAGTTGTCGATTACATTACGCACCATACTTAATGCAATTGTCCGTTGCTTTGCAACTTAATACCGAATGGGGTTCGGATGATAACTCCGAAGGTGGACTTTTTAGGCATAGATGCGGTTGGATGGCGGTCTATGTACTTTGTCGTAATGCCCAATTAAATCTCACTATATTTATCATATCATGTATATGAATTGTTATGCCTTTCTCTATTTGTCAATTGCCCGACTGTAATTTGTTCACCCAACATGCTTTTATCTTATGGGAGAGACACCTCTAGTGAACTGTGGACCCCGGTCCTATTCTTTACATAGCATACAATCTACCGCAATTGTGTTTTACTATTTTCTTGCAAACAATCATCTTCCACTCGATACGCTTAATCCTTTGTTACAGCAAGCCGGTGAGATTGACAACCTCACTCGTTTCGTTGGGGCAAAGTACTTTGGTTTTGTTGTGCGGATTCCACGTTGGCGCCGGAATCCCCGTTGTTGCGCCGCATCACATTTCGCCACCATCAACCTTCAACGTGCTTCTTGGCTCCTACTGGTTCGATTAAACCTTGGTTTCATACTGAGGGAAACTTGCTTCTATACGCATCATACCTTCCACTTGGGGTTCCCAACGGACGTGTGCATCTACGCGTATCAGCATGCTTGAAGTGAGATCCTTGTTTCTTGTTTTTTGGGGCCGATCGCAGGGATCGGCCTTGCCACGTACGTCCATAGACTTGGATCTCGCTACTCTGTCAGGCCAGTGGATAAGACCAGCCTCACCCCGTTTTTTGTAGCTTCGATGCGCTCACGGCCGGTCCGTATTGATTCCGAGAGCAGCTCTTGGTCATTTGCTTCCCAGATGTTCATGGCAGCCAAAGAGATATCGACTGAATCGTCTGCATGAACAACCTCCACTTCATCTCCATCCCATTGTATGATGCACTGATGCATTGTGGATGGAATGCAGCAGTTAGCATGGATCCAATCCCTTCCTAGCGTAACGAGCATAAGTACTCTTGCTGTCGACGATGAAGAAGGACGTGGGGATGGTCTTTCGGCCGACAGTTAAGTCCACGTTCAGAACACCCTTGGCTTCTGACGGTTGGCCATTGAAATCGCTTAGTGTGATGTTGGTCTTGATCAGATCTTCAGTAGAACGTCCCAAACGTCGTAACATGGAGTACGACATTATGTTGACTGCTGCTCCCGTGTCAACCAGCATCTTGCTGATAGGCTGCCCATTGATATAACCCTTCAGGTATAGGGCCTTCAGATGCCTATAGCTCCTTTCTCGTGGCTTCTCAAAGATAACCGGCCGTGGCCCGCAATCAAACTGTGCCACTGATACTTCCTCGTCTTTTGGAGCACAAAACTCTGACGGAAGAACGAACACCATGTTTGTATCAGCCGATGTCCCTGCATCGGCTTTCTTCTGCTTGGGTCGCCACACTTTCTTCGGTGGGTGAGCTTCTGTCTCCAGTGTTTGCTGAATTTTCACGGCCAGATCAGGCCGTGCTTTCCTCAACGTGTACAGGTACTGCGCCTCGGCTTCTTCCAAATTTCTGAGTCGTTGCACTCTGCGCTTTTGGGAGTGACTGAGTCCATCAGGGCACCACCTTGGTCGGTGATATCTATCTTCTTCTTCCGACTCCTCAAAGTCTTCATCTTGGGATGACTCAGCTCGTTTGTTCTGAGGTGGGAGAGGTCCTAGACGCTTGAACACTGAAACTTCGTTTGTTCCCTTCCTCTTCTGCTTACATTCTGGGCAGTTCTTGATTGTAGGCAATCGGCTCATTCCTGAGTCCCAGCAGTGTTTGAAGAAAGGACAATTCCAATGTCTGTCCACGTCCTCTTGCTCCCTTGACCTCCCTCTGGCGTGACGCTCATACCCTTCGTATCGACGGTATTTCATGTTGTCTGCATCAGACCGACGATATCTGTCATCGTCTACGTCGTAGCGTCGACGTCGGTCGTACTGCTGTTCATATTTGTTAAGGAGGTGCGCAGAAAATGGTCGTTGATACCGCACGCTTATCACCTCTTCCTCAGTCAAATACCATCTGTCATCATGCTGGGGCCGGTCGCGTGGATCGGCCTCCTTTTTATCTTTGCCGCGAGAGCGACTCGCTCTCGGCTTATGCTCGTCGGGCGATCCGCAAGCCCCGCCATATTGATATCAAACGAGAAACCCGGCTCGCGTCCTATGCACTCGGCTGAGATCGACCATGTTGACTTCCGGAAACGGCTGCGTGTCAACTCTCATGGCAAACTGACCGAAGAGTAATAGGCCTTGTTCTATTGCCATCTGAATCTGTCCGCGCAGGACCTTGCAGTCGTTGGTGGTATGGGTGAACGTGTGATGCCATTTGCAGTATGGCCTGCCGTTCATCTCTTGTGGCGTGGGGATTTTGTGGCCTTCGGGTAATTTCAGCTATTTCTCCTTCAGCAGCAAATCAAAAAGTTGCTCCGTTTTGCTCAAATCGAAGTCGAATCCCTTCACCGGCCATGGTTGCTTCACCCACTTGCAGGACACGGGTTTTGCCCCCCGAGTCCACTCAGCTACGCCGACCTCCCCGATCTCCTCGCAGAATCTTCGTCTTCGTCCGTCTCGATCGTGGCGACGCGCTTGTACTTGTCTTGGTACAATCTCGGATGTCGCCGTTCATATGCCGTCAACTTCGAACCATGTGCGCCGGTGAATTGTACTCGCCCGGAAGATCACATCTCTAAGCGGCGCCGATAGTCCCGCTACCGCCAGCTCGACCGCTTCCTTCTCGGCTAGGCGAACCGAATAACATCGGTTCCTGACGATCCTGAACCTCTGGATGTACTCAGATACCGTCTCTCCTCGTCTCTGCCGAACTTGGGTTAGATCGGCAAGGCTAGCTTCCGTAGTTTCCGAATGGTATTGTACATGGAACTGCTCTTCCAGCTGCTTCCACGTCCGAACCGAGTCCGGTAGCAACGAGGTGTACCACCCAAAGGCCGGACCCGTAAGAGATCGCGAGAAGAGCCTCACACGTAGCTCGTCCGAAGCCGAGACCATGCCCAACCGTGCCAAGTATCGGCTCACGTGCTCGATCGAGCTGGTTCCTTCGATCCACTAAATTTGGTGAAGTCGTGGAGCCGATACTTAGGTGGCAGTGGGATCAGGTCGTAGTCGTTGGGATACGGCTTGGAATAGCCGATCATTCTCTTCTTCGGCGAGATGCCGAACTTGTCTCTCATGATTGCGGTGATCTCATCCACCGTAGGAGCTGCGTAGCTGATCGTTCATGACTTGTATTGGTGGCATATTTAGTTAGCCACGCTCGTTTCTCAAGCATCCGATCCAGAATCGCTTCCCGCTCCAGCCGACTCCTCCTGTCGTGGCAGTCCTTCCTGCTGCAACCTGGGTCATCCAGTTGTTGCAGTCCGGCACGTAGGTGCACACGTATCCATGTGGAATTTCCTTGGGCGGCTCATATAGGAATTGGTAGTCGCCTGGATCACCTCCAACCTTGTAGACGACGTACGCCGGTGACCCTTGTTGCTGTGGAGCTGCAAACGTGTGTTGAAGTGGTGGCCTTGTGTAGAGCGGTACCTCCCCTTGGTGAGTTCCTAGAGCAGGACTCGACGGAGAGTACTTGTGCTTCGTGACTTCTTGCACCACATTGAGCGCGACGCGCTCCGGAGTATTCACCAAGCTCTCGAGCATGCCGATGAAGAGAGTGAGCAACGGCATAGTTGACTTCCGTCGCGAGGCTCGGTACGTTCGACCGAAGGGAGAGATAGATCTAGTCCATCCAGCGCGCCTTCGGGTTGGAACCCTTTGAACTTGATCCCGTGCGAACGGGTTTTCTCAAAAGCGCCGATGAGATCGGCTTCCAAGATTGCCTTGAGTTCATCGCATCTCTTCTTATGCTCAGGAGGCAGATCTTCATACTTGACTGGTTCCGCCGCCTGAGACGCAGATGACGACATGGTTGCTGCGGAAGATTGTCCCGATGTCCCACCGGGCGTGCCAGAATGTGTTGCTCGCCAAAACCCACCGGCGAGCAGTGGTTAAGCAACACGAAGAGCCGGGAGGCTTCCAAGGCGGCAACGGGCCCTGGTCCCTCGACGTCATCCCGCAAATGCTCCGGCACACGACCTGGCGGCTGCAAGGGCGTGCCACCTGACCTATACCTGGCCAGGAAGGTGTTGGATTGCTTCGATTAGTTCCCTGCATGGCAGACACGTAAACATTAAATACGAGCCCTATCGGCTCTCAGGTTGCCCTACGGATCGGCTCAAGGAGCCGATCGCCCCATGGTTCGTGTTGGATTTTCAATGACATGGGGATCCTGCTTGATCATAGCAAAGCTAAGCCAATCTACAACAGTTTAGGGTTTTCACCGTATGATCGGAACATCCTACGCGTAGTTGAGCCTAATAGACACGGAAGATAATGGAAAACTAACCCTAAAAGAGGCCTAAAAACCAACACTAAGTTAATTCCCGAACATCCCTCTTAGGACTAACAAACCACACCTAACGCACTACCGGATCGTTCAACCCGTTTGTAAGGCCTAACCATACGGATATTAAACTAATCCTTGAAGAACAAGGAGCAACTATAACCGATCGGATCTACTAAGTAACGAATAAGCAAGATGCTGCCCTTACACCTGGATAGGACGGCATAGCTAAGCAGATATACGTAAGAAAAGCATCTACGCAAGCCCCAAAACATCTACGATAAATAGTGCTACTCGCCATCAACAACGCTTCAGTACGAGCAACACAAGGTAAACGAATAAACGTTAGGCTGCCTAGATCGCAAGATGCGATCTAGGCAGCATGGTGCTTACCCGTGAGAAACCCTCGAAAGAAGGGGTGGCGATGCGCCTGATTTGTGTTTGTTGTGAACGTGATTGTCCTCCTTTTCCGATAACCCTAGATACATATTTATAGTCCAAGGGACTTTCTAATTCAGGCGTGCACCTAACCGTGCACGGATCAAACTCTATCTTTTAATCTAAACTACGATGCGATCTACTATATTACAGATACACGGGCAATTAAGCCCAAATTCCTCGCGCAAGGCCGCTTCAAAGATGCTCCATGTGTGTATCCTTTAAGCCCATCTTCGCTTACGGCCCATCTCCTGATTTGGCCAAAATCCGGTGATAACACTACTATACGATGGGGCCAGCTTGGTACCAATGTGGTTGGCTGGATGGTGCAATCGATAAGAGGGGGACAACAGAGGTTGACACGTACTAGACAGAGTGTCGAAGCGAGGAGTATCGTGGCGTGGCGGAGAGCCTGTGCGACCGAGCGGGGAGGGAAAAAAGGGGTGGCGTGGTTGAATGAGAAACAAGAAAATCGGCTAGTGAGGTTCATGTTTACATGTATTCTTCCATGTCTAGATGAAGTTGAGCAAGCTATTTTGGGACGAAGTGAGTACACGATTTTGTGTCGCCGTCCCTTCCGCTAACTAGCAAATTAGCCCCTATCCATCTATTCCATTCATTTTAGTCTCAGATGCTGACTCATGTGATAACCAAGGTTTTTTTTCTCGTTCTCGAAAAATACCGGCGGGCACAGGCATTACCGGCTACGGGAAATACCGATCCAAATACCGGCCAAGATTTTTCAAACAAAATTTAAAATTTATCCAAAATTTATCAAAATTCGTCGAATTAACAAAATTGCGTCTATATACACGAATGAGCCTGCCACGATAAAGTGAGAAACAAATATGTGACGATACACTATACATAGCAAAACCGATATCGTGACAAGGACAAATTGCACCGATGGAAGATGAAGACCAGGCCGACGCGCGGAAGATGTCAAATCACCGAGTGGAACGTAGAGACTGGTCCGAGTCAGGCTACGTACAGTACGTTGGTGCATGCAAATGCCTCGGTGGCGGTTGGAGGTCCACGTACTTGTGCGCAGATTTGAACCGACGTTTCAAAGTTGATCCAGACCTGGTACACCTCATCGGCGTCTGCATCTACGTGGACTGGGCTGACCCGGCCGGCGTCCACAGCCTAAGGGCATGTACATTGGTCTAGACGGATGCTGTCTGTAATACTGCTCCATGTCATCTATAGACAATTAAACAGACAGTGTATACAATAGTCTTTCTGTAAGTTATCTATTTTTAGTCATATCTATATGTGAGTATAAGTTATAGACACCCTTCATACAACAGTAAAAATGGTGTCTGTAAGCTGTCTGTAAGAAGCCTACAGACTGTCTGTAACTTTACAGACAGCCTCCTTCTCTCTCCTCATTCTCTTTCCTCCACATCACCAAAATCACCTATAACTACCTCTTACAGACAGCTGAGTCATCACCATTGTACATGCCCTAAGTGCTGCAGAATATTCCAAGTCCGAACTGACGAGCCACTCAAACAGGAAAAAAACAACTGACGAGGTGGAGGATCTCGCAATCTCACTACCTAGAGTAGAGGCAGGTAAAATCACGTTCTAGAACGTTAAAAGTCTACAACATCGACTGGATTCACAAAAATGTTTAGTTCGGTGTTATGCAACATTATTGTCTAGTTTAAGGAAACTTTTATTAGATGCATGATAACCAGTCCATATACCATTGGAACTCACGTAATCCATTCACACAAATGTGTTCTACACCATGGATTCTTCAACAACAAAGTTTTTTCTTCACAGAAGCACACCCATGATCGGCCACGACGGTGAAGGGCGAAAAAATTTAAGGTTGGGTGAACTCGATCTAAAGAAGATGATTTGATTCATATATAGATAGATGTTGTCTAAGCAGAAGAATTAAGTTGAATGGACCTGATATAGTCCACGGAATAGCATGTTTTATTTTCTAGAAGCACTACAGGAATGGGGCTATATGCCGAGGGCCGGGAACCCTCGGCGTAGCATGCTTTGGCCCTCGGCGTAGGCTATGCCGAGGGCTGCCCTCGGCATAGCTCCTCGGCGTGTAAGTCCCTCGGCAAAGCCACTATCGCCGTCGGCGTAGCCCGGCCCTAGGCGTAGCACGCTACGCCGACGGCAAAACCCTCTGCATAGACTTTTAAAAAATTCAAATTTT
This sequence comes from Lolium rigidum, assembly GCF_022539505.1. Lineage (NCBI taxonomy): Eukaryota > Viridiplantae > Streptophyta > Magnoliopsida > Poales > Poaceae > Lolium > Lolium rigidum. The sequence goes on from NC_061510.1 coordinate 82,962,483, forward strand.
CCGTTTTCAAAAAAATTCAAAATTTTTTTTTTCGAAAAAACAAATATTTTTTTCTATATGCCGACGGCAAAACCCTCGGCATAGACTTTTAAATTTTTTAAAATTTTAATTTCTTTTACACAATTTTTTTTTCTTTTTTATTTGTTTATCTTTCACCCAATATACTTTTAACTCTAACTACACTTAATCTTATGTCAAATTACAATCATGGTTAAACTTCCCAGTCGGTCACTGATACGTCTCCAACGTATCGATAATTTCTTATGTTCCATGCTACTTTATTGATGATACCTACATGTTTTATGCATATTATATGTCGTATTTACGCATTTTCTGGAACTAACCTATTAACAAGATGCCGAAGAGCCAGTTGCTGTTTTCTGCTGTTTTTGGTTTCAGAAATCCTAGTAACGAAATATTTTCGGAATTGGACGAAATCACCGTCCAGGGTCCTATTTTTGCATGAAGCTTCCAGAAGACCGAAGGGGAGTCGAAGTGGGGCCACGAGGTGGCCAGGTGATAGGGCGGCGCGGCCCAGGCCCTGGCCGCGCCACCCTGTCCCCTGGGCCCCTCGTGCCGCCTCTTGACCTGCCCTTTCGCCTACTTATAGCCTCCGTCGCGAAACCCCCAGCACCGAGAGCCACGATACGGAAAACCTTCCGGAGACGCCGCCGCCGCGAATCCCATCTCGGGGGATTCAGGAGATCGCCTCCGGCACCCTGCCGGAGAGGGGATTCATCTCCCGGAGGACTCTTCATCGCCATGATCGCCTCCGGAGTGATGAGTGAGTAGTTCACCCCTGGACTATGGGTCCATAGCAGTAGCTAGATGGTCGTCTTCTCCTAATTGTGCTTCATTGTTGGATCTTGTGAGCTGCCTAACATGATCAAGATCATCTATCTGTAATACTATATGTTGAGTTTGTCGGGATCCGATGGATAGAGAATACTATGTTATGGTGATTATCAATCTATTGTTTATGTGTTGTTTATGATCTTGCATGCTCTCCGTTATTAGTAGAGGCTCTGGCCAAGTTTTTGCTCTTAACTCCAAGAGGGAGTATTTATGCTCGATAGTGGGTTCATGCCTTCATTGACACCTGGGACAGTGATAGAAAGTTCTAAGGTTGTGATGTGTTGTTGCCACTAGGGATAAAACATTGATTCTATGTCTAAGGATGTAGTTGTCGATTACATTACGCACCATACTTAATGCAATTGTCTGTTGCTTTGCAACTTAATACCGAATGGGGTTCGGATGATAACCTGAAGGTGGACTTTTTAGGCATAGATGCAGTTGGATGGCGGTCTATGTACTTTGTCGTAATGCCCGGATTAAATCTCACTATATTTATCATATCATGTATATGCATTGTTATGCTCTTCTCTATTTGTCAATTGCCCGACCGTAATTTGTTCACCCAACATGCTTTTATCTTATGGGAGAGACACCTCTAGTGAACTGTGGACCCCGGTCCTATTCTTTACATAGCATACAATCTACCGCAATACTTGTTTTATCGTTTTCTTGCAAACAATCATCTTCCACACAATACGGTTAATCCTTTGTTACAGCAAGCCGGTGAGATTGACAACCTCACTGTTTCGTTGGGGCAAAGTACTTGGGTTGTGTTGTGCAGGTTCCACGTTGGCGCCGGAATCCCCGTTGTTGCGCCGCATCACATTTCGCCACCATCAACCTTCAACGTGCTTCTTGGCTCCTCCTGGTTCGATAAACCTTGGTTTCTTTCTCGAGGGAAAACTTGCTCGTTGTGCGCTTCATACCTTCCTCTTGGGGTTCCCAACGAACGTGTGAGTTACACGCCATCAAGCTCTTTTTCTGGCGCCGTTGCCGGGGAGATCAAGACACGCTGCAAGGGGAGTCTCCACTTCTCAATCTCTTTACTTTGTTTTTGTCTTGCTTTATTTTATTTACTACTTTGTTTGCTGCATCTAAACAAAACACACAAAAATTAGTTGCTAGTTTTACTTTATTTACTGTCTTGCTCTCCATATCAAAAACACAAAAAATTTAGTTACTTGTCTTTGCTTAGTTTACTTTATTACTATTAAAATGAGTAATCCTGAAGTTGAAGTTCGTTCTTTTAAGCAACAAGGTGGAGAAAGTTTTAAAGATGCTTGGTACAGAATTAGTAATGCTCATCATAGGTGCATTAAGAAACACTCCACTACTATCCTTCTTAGGAACTTTTATGTTGGTTTATCTAGTTGGAATAGGTATGTTCTTGATACTCTTTCGGGAGGTAATTTCCTAGGTACTCCCGCTTTACAAGCTAGTTGCATCATTGAGAGTTTTGTCGGAATACCACCTGTTAATGAAGTTAAAATTGAAATCTCTCTTGAGGATGTTATGAAAAAATTGGAAACCATAGAGAAAATTTTTCCAAGTATTGAAACTAAATTGGAAATGCTATTGGATAAAACTGATGAACTTGATAAATCCCTAGGAGGAATTGATGAAAGAATTAGTGTCCTAGGAACTCGTGTTGTCCATGATAATCAAACCAATAGGATTGATGAACTTGAAAAAGCTATGGGAACCTTGGGTTCAACCTTTTCTTCTCTCAAGTATAATGAGAAAGCTTATGTGGGTAAAGAGCAAAAATTTATGTATGTCTCTAAAGTGCCTAAACAAAAGAATTATTATAGGCCTAAAATTGCTAAAACCCCTAGCACCACCATAGAAAATTTAGATAATGGAGCACCTAAAGTACCCTCTGCAACAAGTTGTGTTTGCATGAAAAATGATGATGTTGATGCCTCATCTCTTGATAATACTTGATTTGCACTTTCTGCGCCTAGCTGAAAGGCGTTAAAAGAAAAGCGCTTATGGGAGACAACCCATGTTTTTACTACAGTACTTTATTTTATATTTGAGTCTTGGAAGTTGTTTACTACTGTAGCAACCTCTCCTTATCATGTTTTTGTGCCAAGTAAAGTTTCTATGTTAAAGTTGATGTTATATTTGGGATCGCTGCGCAGAAACAGCATTGCTGTCTGTCACGAATCTGGGCACAAGTCTCTGTAGAAAATTCGAAAAAATCTGCCAATTTACGAGCGTGATCCTCAGATATGTACGCAACTTTCATTAGTTTTGAATTTTTCCATTTGAGCAAGTCTGGTGCCATTTTAAAATTCGTCTTTACGAACTGTTCTGTTTTTGATAGATTCTGCCTTTTATTTCGCATTGCCTCTTTTGCTATGTTGGATGAATTTCTTTGATCCATTAATGTCCAGTAGCTTTATGCAATGTCCAGAAGTGTAAAGAATGATTTTGTCACCTCTGAATGTGTGAATTATTAATTGTGCACTAACCCTCTAATGAGTTTACTTGAAGTTTGGTGTGAAGGAAGTTTTCAAGGGTCAAGAGAGGAGTATGATATACTATGATCAAGAGGAGTGAAAGATCTAAGCTTGGGGATGCCCCCGTGGTTCACCCCTGCATATTTTAAGAAGACTCAAGCGTCTAAGCTTGGGGATGCCCAAGGCATCCCCTTCTTCATCGACAACATCATCGGGTTCCTCCCCCGAAACTATATTTTTATTCAATCACATCTTGTGTTCTTTACTTGGAGCGTCGGTTTGTTTTTGTTTTTGTTTTTGTTTGAATAAAATGGATCCTAGCATTCACTTTGTGGGAGAGAGACACGCTCCGCTGTTGCATATGGATAAATATGTCCTTAGGCTTTACTCATAATGTTCAAGGCGACGTTTCTTCTTCGTTAAATTGTTAAATGGTTGGAATTGGAAAATGCTACATGTAGTAATTCTAAAATGTCTTGGATAATGTGATACTTGGCAATTGTTGTGCTCATGTTTAAGCTCTTGCATCATATGCTTTGCACCCATTAATGAAGAAATACATAGAGCTTGCTAAAATTTGATTTGCATATTTGGTCTCTTTAAGGTCTAGATAATTTCTAGTATTGAGTTTTGAACAACAAGGAAGACGGTGTAGAGTCTTATAATGTTTACAATATGTCTTTTATGTGAGTTTTGCTGCACCGGTTCATCCTTGAGTTTGCATCAAATAACCTTGCTAGCCTAAACCTTGTATCGAGAGGGAATACTTCTCATACATCCAAAATCCTTGAGCCAACTACTATGCCATTTGTGTCCACCATACCTACCTACTACATGGTATTTCTCCGCCATTCCAAAGTAAATTGCTTGAGTGCTACCTTTAAAATTCCATCATTTACCTTTGCAATATATAGCTCATGGGACAAAATAGCCTTAAAAACTATCGTAGTATTGAATATGTACTTATGCACTTTATCTTTTATTAAGTTGCTTGTTGTGCGATAACCAATGCTTCTGGGGAACGCCATCAACTATTCTTTGTTGAATATCATGTGAGTTGCTATGCATGTCCGTCTTGTCTGAACGATCTATCACCTTAATGGTTGGAGCATGCAAATTGTTAGAGAAGAACATTGGGCCGCTAACTAAAGCCATGAATCATGGTTGAAGTTTTAATTTTGGACATATATCCTCAATCTCATATGAGAATAATAATTATTGCTACATGCTTATGCATTAAAGAGGAGTCCATTATCTGTTGTCCATGTTGTCCCGGTATGGATGTCTAAGTTGAGAATAATCAAAAGCGAGAAATCCAAAATGCGAGCTTTCTCCTTAGACCTTTGTACAGAGCGGCATGGAGGTACCCCTTTGTGACACTTGGTTGAAACATGGCATTGCAAAGATCCGATAGTCCAAGCTAAGTAGGACAAGGTGCGGGCACTATTAGTACACTATGCATGAGGCTTGCAACTTGTAAGATATAATTTACATAACTCATATGCTTTATTACTACCGTTGACAAAATTGTTTCATGTTTTCAAAATAAAAGCTCTAGCACAAATATAGCAATCGATGCTTTCCTCTTTGAAGGACCTTTCTTTTACTTTTATTGTTGAGTCAGGTTTACCTATCTCTCTCCACCTCAAGAAGCAAACACTTGTGTGAACTGTGCATTGATTCCTACATACTTGCATATTGCACTTGTTATATTACTTTATGTTGACAATATCCATGAGATATACATGTTATAAGTTGAAAGCAACCGCTGAAACTTAATCTTCCTTTGTGTTGCTTCAACACCTTTACTTTGATTTATTGCTTTATGAGTTGACTCTTATGCAAGACTCATTTATGCTTGTCTTGAAGTACTATTCATGAAAAGTCTTTGCTTTATGATTCAGTTGTTTACTCATGTCATTACCATTGTTTTGATCGCTGCATTCATTACATATGTTTACAAATAGTATGATCAAGATTATGATGGCATGTCACTTCAGAAATTATCTTTGTTATCGTTTTACCCGCTCGGGACGAGCAGTAACTAAGCTTGGGGATGCTTGATACGTCTCCAACGTATCGATAATTTCTTATGTTCCATGCTACTTTATTGATGATACCTACATGTTTTATGCACATTATATGTCGTATTTACGCATTTTCTGGAACTAACCTATTAACAAGATGCCGAAGAGCCGATTCTGTTGTTCTCGCTGTTTTTGGTTTCGGAAATCCTAGTAACGAAATATTCTCGGAATTGGACGAAATCACCGCCCGGGGTCCTATTTTTGCACGAAGCTTCCGGAAGACCGAAGGGGAGTCGAAGTGGGGCCACGAGGTGGCCAGGTGATAGGGCGGCGCGGCCCAGGCCCTGGCCGCGCCACCCTGTCCCCTGGGCCCCTCGTGCCGCCTCTTGACCTGCCCTTTCGCCTACTTATAGCCTCCGTCGCGAAACCCCCAGTACCGAGAGCCACGATACGGAAAACCTTCCAGAGACGCCGCCGCCGCGAATCCCATCTCGGGGATTCAGGAGATCGCCTCCGGCACCCTGCCGGAGAGGGGATTCATCTCCCGGAGGACTCTTCATCGCCATGATCGCCTCCGGAGTGATGAGTGAGTAGTTCACCCCTGGACTATGGGTCCATAGCAGTAGCTAGATGGTCGTCTTCTCCTAATTGTGCTTCATTGTTGGATCTTGTGAGCTGCCTAACATGATCAAGATCATCTATCTGTAATACTATATGTTGAGTTTGTCGGGATCCGATGGATAGAGAATACTATGTTATGGTGATTATCAATCTATTGTTTATGTGTTGTTTATGATCTTGCATGCTCTCCGTTATTAGTAGAGGCTCTGGCCAAGTTTTTTCTCTTAACTCCAAGAGGGAGTATTTATGCTCGATAGTGGGTTCATGCCTTCATTGACACCTGGGACAGTGACAGAAAGTTCTAAGGTTGTGATGTGCTCGTTGCCACTAGGGATAAAACATTGATTCTATGTCTAAGGATGTAGTTGTCGATTACATTACGCACCATACTTAATGCAATTGTCCGTTGCTTTGCAACTTAATACCGAATGGGGTTCGGATGATAACTCTGAAGGTGGACTTTTTAGGCATAGATGCAGTTGGATGGCGGTCTATGTACTTTGTCGTAATGCCCGGATTAAATCTCACTATATTTATCATATCATGTATATGCATTGTTATGCCCTTCTTTATTTGTCAATTGCCCGACTGTAATTTGTTCACCCAACATGCTTTTATCTTATGGGAGAGACACCTCTAGTGAACTGTGGACCCCGGTCCTATTCTTTACATAGCATACAATCTACTGCAATACTTGTCTTACTGTTTTCTTGCAAACAATCATCTTCCACACAATACGGTTAATCCTTTGTTATAGCAAGCCGGTGAGATTGACAACCTCACTGTTTCGTTGGGGCAAAGTACTTGGGTTGTGTTGTGCAGGTTCCACGTTGGCGCCGGAATCCCTGTTGTTGCGCCGCATCACATTTCACCACCATCAACCTTCAACGTGCTTCTTGGCTCCTCCGGGTTCGATAAACCTTGGTTTCTTTCTGAGGGAAAACTTGCTGCTGTGCGCATCATACCTTCCTCTTGGGGTTCCCAACGAACGTGTGAGTTACACGCCATCAGTCACCCATCCTCACACTACTCCAGCCTGAGCACGCTTAACTTCTTGGTTCCATTCGGATGAGCTTCCATTATAGAATTGACACCTCTTGCTGATAATAATAGCATATCAACCTTATTAACCCTTGAACCGTGATGCACACTTCTTTATTTTTGAATCCCAAACAATTACTTAAGTAGACAACAATGAATATATATAAGTAATAATAATATTGAATTCAAATAAAAATAAAATGATTTTATTTTTTGGTCTTTTTTCTATTTAATATTGAATAATTACTATCTTTAAATCAGAAAATCAAAATTCCACAAATAATATGTCTAAATCGATCAGAAAAATGAGAGGAATCTAAATATAACATACATATCATCATTTGAACCTAAAAATTAGAGGAATCCAAATATGACGCCCAATTTGCCATGTGGCCAAAACAGCCCCCTCGCGAGATGCGAAATGGCCGTATCGGGCGGGCTGGTGCACCGTTCGCCAACACGCTAAACGGACAAAAATTAGCACATAAAGTGATGTGTTGTAGACATAAAAACATTTTTGCGGAATTTATTGAGCGACGGAAAGTGTACCCCTAGTTCAAATCCGGTCAGTTTCCAACGGATTCGGCGGGACACCGCAGGAAGCCGCATGGATTCCCAGATAGCTAGCGCACACATATGGCATGTGATATGTGGTCCGAAGGCGGTGTACTACCACTACGCGGAGGTCTCGCGCAATACTAAAATGCGCCCCATGTAGCTGCTTCACAAAATAAACCCGTTTTGGCACCCCGAAAATGAAAAAACCATCGCCCATGGGTCGGATTGGAAATCCGCTCCCGCCCTTGCTTCCCATCCCAGGGACCACGCACATGCCAAATATGGCCTCGTTCCGATAAACTATGCGGTGTCACGGGCCGTTTCCTACTCATTTGCCCTAAAAGCCATAGAACTCCGGACGTGATAGCCCTGTTTGTGAAGGGTTTTCCAAAATAATTGCCGTATCCTAATTCCGACTTTTGGAGTGGTTACTAGGACACATAAAATGACGCCATGCTGCTCCGTGGGATTTTCTGACTTCGTTTAAATTGCCATTTGGCCAAAACGGGCCCCCACGGAGATGCGGTATGCTCGTACCGGGCGCGCTGGTGCACCCGTTTACCATCGCGCTAAACGGAAAAAAATTAACACATAAAGTGATATGTCATAGACCTAAAAACATTTTTCCCGGAATTTATTGAGCGACAGAAAGTGTACCCCTAGTTCAAATCCGGTCAGTTTCCAACGGATTCGGCGGGACACCGCAGGAAGCCGCATGGATTCCCAGATAGCTAGCGCGCACATATGGCATGTGATATGTGGTGCGAAGGCGGTGTCCTACCACTACGCGCAGGTCTCGCGCAATACTAAAATGCGCCCCATGTAACTGCTTCACAAAATAAACCCGTTTTGGAACCCCGAAAATGAAAAAACCTTCGCCCATGGGTCGGATTGGAAATCCGCTCTCGGGGCCTTGCTTCCCATCCCAGGGACCACGCACGTGCCAAATATGGCCTCGTTCCGACAAACTATGCAGTGTCACGGGCCGTTTCCTACTCATTTGCCCTAAGAGCCATAGAACTCCGGACGTGATAGCCCTGTTTGTGAAGGGTTTTCCAAAATAATTGCCGTATCCTAATTCTGACTTTTGAAGTGGTTACTAGGACACATAAAATGACGCCATGCGGCTCCGCGGGATTTTCTGACTTTGTTTAAATTGTCATTTGGCCAAAACGGGCCCCCACGGAGATGTGGTATGTCCGTACCGGGCGCGCTGGTGCACCCGTTTACCATCGCGCTAAACGGACAAAAATTAGCACATAAACTGATATGTCATAGACCTAAAAACATTTTTTGCGGAATTTATTGAGCGACGGAAAGTGTAGCCCTAGTTCAAATCCGGTCACTTTCCAGCGGATTCGGCGGGACACCGCAGGAAGCCGCTTGGATTCCCAGATAGCTAGCACGCACATATGGCATGTGATATGTGGTGCGAAGGCGGTGTCCTACCACTACGCAGAGGTCTCGCGCAATACTAAAATGCGCCCCATGTAGTTCCTTCACAAAAAAAACCTGTTTTGGCACCCCGAAAATGAAAAAACCATCGCCCATGGGTCGGATTGGAAATGCGCTCCCGGGGCCTTGCTTCCCATCCCAAGGACCACGCACGTGCCAAATATGGCCTCGTTCCGACAAACTATGCGGTGTCACGGGCCGTTTCCTACTCATTGCCCTAAAAGCCATAGAAATCCGGACTTGATAGCCCTGTTCGTGAAGGGTTTTCGAAAAATAATTTCCGTATCCCAATTCCATCTTTTGGAGTGGTTACTAGGACACATAAAATGATGCCATGCGGCTCCGCGAGATTTTCTGACTTCGTTTAAATTGCCATCTGGCTAAAACGGGAACCTGAGAACATATAAGAAAGTGATTGAATTGTTTCTATGTTAACATGTTATTGTACATGATTCAAATATGCATGATTTTGACATAAACGGATAGAGAATGTTTTTCTGAACATTTTGATACCTCATACGCATTTTTCTGACATCATATGAATTAGTTATGATTTTTACAAAATTAGACAAATTTGAAAAATGGCCTACGCCGAGGGTGGCCGTCGGCGTAGCCCTGTCTACGCCTAGGGCCAAAGATATGCCGAGGGCTGCCCTCGGCGTAGAGGTCGCTACGCCGACGGCCACGTTTCGCCGAGGGTTGAAAGGGCAGGCTGGCCTGGCCGGACCATACGCCGACGGCCCCGACTTTTGGCCGTCGGCGTATAGCCTGGCCCTCGGCATAGCCTCCCATTCCTGTAGTGAAGACAACCGTAAGTTTGATTGCTTTGAAAATTGAAAGTACTTCTGGCCTCATGCGCTACTCTTCATTTCTTCTAGAAGATTCTTTTCTCCTTGTCATTTTATTTTAAAAAAATTGAGAACCCCTTCTCCTCCCATTTCTTCCATGGCAAGTAATACACGTCTCACCTTTAGACCAATATTTGTATGGGTTTCTGCCTCGGAAGTAATCCCAAACAATGCAAGATATTGTAGAAGAGACTAATAGATATACTTGCAACCGGGAAATAAATCATCAAAATACGTTCTTCTAGTGAAGCAACGGCCATTTGTTGTTTCTAAGTCATTGATGTGGTATTTATGATGGAAATGCCACTCCTTATGTAAATCCACCTTCCAAAAAAACCTTCCTTATAAGTAGGGGTGTATTATGCACCAACTTCGTTTCCATATCCGTTTTAGAGAATTCATATCCGGTTTGAAAGGATCCAATAGATAAGGATATCCAATTCCGAACTTGAAACCAGATACGATATATGATATATATGGTATGACAAGTTGTGCCCGGATATCAGTATATATCTGAAAATTATTTAGGATTATCCTATGGATTTTATCCGAACGATCTGATTTTGATTTGAAACGTCAAAACTAATAGAGCATATGTATACTGAGCTGCCGAGTTCGTCTAGCTCACATATGTAGTCACTCTATCAAATATGAGTGCTTTGTTGAACTCATTTTATTAAAATAATTTGGTTGTATGGTTTGCGGGCCTAATTATGCATGTATATATCTGATTGGTTTTGTTTTCGTCCCGAGTTCGTGCCATTTCTATTCCGAATCTGCGGTCTCATATTCCCGGATTCGAATACGTAACCAGTAATTATCCGATCCGCTCTAAATCCATCATAAAAATATGATATAGGATACGATAATAGAAAAATTCAATCCGATCCGTTTACATCCCTACTTATGATTTCTATTCTCCCCTAACTGAACTCCTCACTGAATATTTTCATCCAAATTGAACAACATATAGGCACCTCAATCTCTTTATTAGGGTTCTATAGACGTGGGTCTAGCATACTCTCAAATCCTAAACATATATGAAATCTCTAAATGCAATCCCTAAGTATATAGCATCTCCAAATGATCCTCCAAAATATCTGCCCTATATCCTAGAACAGAAAACATATATGAAATCGGGGATCTGACCCCCCCCCCCCCCTCCAAGCAATATGTTGTAAATGGCCCCCCTCCAAACAATGTTCCTGTCTATGAAATGTGTTGACCCAGTATGTGTATGTGTCACAGAAATGACAGAGACAAAAGGGAAGAGAGAGGGTCCTCACTATAGGGGAGAAAGAGGCTAGGATTGGGGACACCTATTGGGGATCACCAAGAGAGTTATTTTGTTTTGTTTAACTTCATTAACTTTAGTTTGTGTTCAAGTTGATCCCACCGCCACACCTTCCACCATCTGACTCCCATCATGCGCATCCAACCACGCGCCATAGGACATCGGGCTTCCTGCTTCATCAAGAATTGACTGTGATTTTTAGAATTATCAAGAGAGCGGGAAAAATAGAAAAAACAACAATTGTGCTCCCTTATGTTTTCCATTTGATTACAGTTGCTTTGAACCTAAAAGCTTGTTTCTAGGTGCGTACAAAAAAGTGTCTGTATCTAACATCTAGTTAGGGGAAGGGATTTTACATCTAACTGTCCTACCAATCTGCTTACACATCCATCTTTACAGTGGTTCTGATTCAGGACAGCCTGTTGAGCCCTCTGAAGTCCATAGAGTCGACGCATTCGCCAGCGCCTTTGTGCTTGTTGAGCATCCTGAGCAGCTCGGTGGTCTTCTCCTTGGTGGCATCCCTGCAGCCAACCTGCAAGAGCAGCAGCAGCTTCTGGAACGCGCCGGCACGCAGCGCCTCGACCAGGCACCTCGTCACCGCGCCCTCGTCACCTCCGGCGCTCTTGCCGAGCCGCCACATCGCCGAGATGGCGAGCTCGGTGGCCAGGTCAGACACGCGGAACATCTTCTTGACGAGCACGGGCACGGTGAGCGCGTGCCCGCGCGCGCTCGCCCGGCCTTCCTCCGACGCGAGCACTGCGTCGAGCAGCGCCAGCGCCTTCTCGGCCACGCTCTTGTCGGCGTCGACGAGGGCCTCGATCAGCAATGGCACGATCCCGGCCGTCGCCACGCGCGCCGCGACGCGCTCGTCGGAGCGCGCCAGGTGGTAGGCGGCGACCATGGCGGCCTTGGTGGCCTGCGGGCAGATGGGTGCCTTGATGATCTTGACCAGCGCGTCCACGATCTCGTCGGCTTTCCCGCACAAACCCGTGCACGCTCCGTCGGACGAGGACACGACCTCCTTGATCGCCAGCACGGCATTCAGCCTCGCCGCCAAGCTCCCGTTCTCGGCGACGGCGACCAGTGAGCCCAGCGATTTCGGCGAGGACAGGATCCGCGCGGCCTCCTCGTCCAACGGCGCCATGCGGACCAATGCCGCGAGAACGTCCTCGACGAGAGCGCTTCCGGCTGCCGCGAGCGACTCGAGCGCGGCGGCGAGCACGCGGCCGGTGCCGATGGACGCGAAGCAGCGCCGGTTGCGCTCGCTTTCCCTGGCGAGGGCCCTGACCCTGGCGACCGCGGCGGCGCACCTGGCGGCCGCGCCGGCGTCGCCGGCGCGCGCGGACTCGGCGACCTCGAAGAGGAGCTCGGAGGCCTGGACGGGCGTGACGGGGATCTTGGGCGTGGGGATGCGCTCGACGCCGCGGGAGCGGTTGGCGACGCACCAGTCCTGGATGACGCGGCGGGTGGCGTGGTTGGGGACGAGGTCGTCGCGGCGGAGCGGGGCGTGGGTGACGGGGCACACGGCGGCGCGGCCCGTGTCGAGCCACGCCTCGATGCTCTCCCGGTCGTAGGTGATGCCGGTGGGCGCCGTGACCGGGTCGCGCATGAGGTCCAGCGAGATGGGGCACCGGAAGTGCGCCGGGATGGCCAGCTCCACCGCCACGGCCGGTGCGGCCAGCTTCTTGGTCGTCGCCAGCGATCTTCTCGCCCTCCGTGCAAGCAGCGCCATCAGAAGGGGTTCTGGGAGTGGGAAGTAGGTAGGTGCGAGCTAGGTGGTGGTTCGATCGATGCCGGTGGAGACGATCGGTGGAGAGGAGGCGCGTTGGGGGCGTGTTGGAGCTGGCTGGGTGGCGAATGGAGTTGAATACTAGGATGGAGGAGGACTGGCTGGATGGAATGGTGGGAAGAAGGGTTCAAATAGGGAGGGAAGGGTAAAGGCTTTGAATCGGAATGTTGACCTTGAATTGAACGTAACTTTGAATTGAATGGAAAAAAGGGAGTAAGCCACGGGGTTGGGGGAAACGGTCGGGTTGGTCATGCCTTAACGCTGTGCTTTTGTTAGGTGCCAGCACATCATGGCCTTTTTTTTTTCTTTACTACTTTCTCTATTCACTAATGTAAAACCTTATTTTAAAATTAACTAGATATATACTAAAAATAAGTGAATTTACACACTAAAACGCGTACATATTACACACATTTACAAAGATAATTACTAAAAAGTCTTGCGTTAATAAACAGAGAAAGTAGATTTTTTTAAGCATACAACACACTCGCAGCACTTCACAAACACGAACATGGCACATTTCAGGAAGCAATGGGCACTTTTTCGGCAATGTTTAGACGTGAGATTGGACTCAAGGTAGTGCAGTAGAATGGTTTCCTAGCATGTCATAGAGTAATTCATTCTGCCACAAATTTATGATTTTATATTTTTTTAAAAAGTTAAAATTAATAATTGAATTTGCATAAAGATGATTATTACTTAATCATTAATGCTAATTTAAACAATTGTTTAAAATTCAAAATTATAAAGAATTGTGATATCACGGTGTAAGGGTTAATAGGATTGATATAGTAGTATTATCAACAAGGTATTATTTCTTTCTTGAAAGCATGGAGCTAAGGGGGGCACCGAAGCACTCCTCATAGATTAGGCATTGCAAATGTTTATATATTTGCCTATAAGTTTGTTCGAACTTACAGCAGGTAGACTTTTGACTAAATATGTATTGCTTTTGGAACGGAGGTAGCACGCCTTATTAACATGAACTTACCACAAGAGCGAGATGAGTTCGGATAAGAACTAAACTGCAATACACAGTTTGCGCTAAATCTGTTGTAATCAGCTCTCATGCACCGTAATGTTCTAAACCATGATCAAGCAATTTTTAAATTAAATTTGATAATAAACTTTCTTGAATATAAATGACACATGAGTAAAAAAATTTCACAACAATGGAGCTACATCTCTTTTTCGATTCACAACTGGCCACTTGGATTACATGGACAATCATTCAAGTACCATCCAATTTTGTATTCACCTTGCAATATTTCAAATAGATATTTTTAGGAAGTTGAGATCATAAATCTTGGTCAGGGCAATGGCTATTTGTTGATAGTTATCATTTATGCATACATGATGTCTATTTAACAAGAAATTTGTTCACCGTAAGTTATTTACTTATGTTCACACACAAGCTACACACTTGGGTCCAAGGATCAAGACTACACATGTCGGGCTCTCATGCCCTGCTGGGAGCGGATGAGCAATGACAACCTAGGCTATGGATTGAATATATTACTTTCGTGGAGTTTCGAGGGGTTTACCACATCCACTTACCGCTTCTCCGCCACCACACCCGCCACTCACCCCCTTCGGCACTAGCATCTTTCGGTCGACGCTCGCCACACCGCCACCGGATCCAGCTTGCCGGTCTCCGATCTAGCACCGACACCCTTCCTAGCTCTCCAGCGACCACAATGTGTTCCATCAATTTTTCGAACTGGGACGCATCGTCTTCCACATTGTTCCGCTCCTCGCCCACGTGCCTTGAGCACCGTAGGACAATGGCCTCGGCTGGCGCTCAAGGCCGCGGCGACATCTCGCGCCACCCCGCCTCCGCGTCGCTTGGATTTTGGGAGGTTGCGAAGCACCACCCCCTGTAGTGCCCATGATGCTGACACAGAAAGCTCTCCGGCCGCCCCACGAGCTTCCCCACCGGTGCTACCAAGGCAGCAGCTGCCAACGCCAACTTCCCTGCCATGCACGACGAGCATGGTGATGATGAGGGGAAGCTCGTAGTTTTTTTAACAAGGTGATGCTGACACAGGAAGCTCTCCGGCCGCCCCACGAGCTTCCCCATCGGTGCTACAGTTTTTTTTAACAAGGTGATGCTACCATGTGTTTGTAAAACTTGTGTCCCATATGTATGTAGAGGTCGAAGACTTGAACTATTGTGCGGTTATATACCAGTTTTAACAAAACTAACTTTATGAAATAATCTTGCTTACTCGTCCTCCCACTCTGTGCATTCTCAAAATAAATGTGTCACACTGTGGCAATCCTCGGGGTTAAATTCGGGTGGGTGAACACGAAAACCCTTGCTCTCACCTCTAGTCCACATGTGTATCTGTTCTTAACCATTTTTGTTATTCGTGGTATAGATCGAGCTTTTTCGTATATAAGAGTATCTCGAACCGAGACCCTCTCTGTATATATGAATAGTCACTCTAAAATATTTCCTCTATCTATCTCTTTAGCACCAACTAGGTCTCCGTTTCCCACTCTCCATATTCCCCATTTGTTTACTTTATTTATTTTCCGTCATATATTAGCTATGGGGAGTTGGATTAGGAGACATCTGGAGCATTTTTAATTATGCTTTTGCAAATAATAGTTATGGATAGTTTGGTATCATTTGCAAGAGACGGAGCAAGAACAGAAGGGTGAAAGCCAAATGGGATCAAGATGACATTGACTTGGCTAGAGAAGATAATTTTGGGGTTCTTCGGTTCCCAGCCACACTTAACCCACATTTGCTCCGGTGCTCCTCCCCTGAAAAAATTCAGGACGCGTCGAACACAACAACGATTGTGATCTTCTGCATGTACGGAAGCGGAGGCAAGATCGCAATTTCACTGTAGGTCCACCATCCGTATAGCCCTGTATAGGCCCATATGGTCTGCATACCTCTTTTTTATATGTATCTACGGTCACATGCGTCTACCGAAATATAAAGCTCCTATAAACGTCATTGCCGTCTCCGCCTGCCTCGCCCCAACACACCCCCCCTCCCCCTAGACCAGGAAGGAGAAAACCCTCTTCTTCCTCCGCCACTTCGTCTTCTCCACTCCTTCTCCACTGCGAGTGATCGAATCAGCTTCTTCTCTTCATGTTCATCTCTAATCCGAGGACGATGAAGGGTAGGAGTGGAGCACCGCGGGAGGCCACCGCTTCTTTGGTCAGGAACACGGGCGTGGCGGAGCCAGATGTGGTTCTGGCGGGTGGTGGGAGCCGTCGTGGCGTGACCGCATTGGGCGGCTTGGTGGTGAAGGCGGCGGACCAGGAGGAGCTCGGATTTGGCGGCGGATGAGATCGTTAACTGCTCCTGTGACCTCTTTTTTTTAACACGGCGTACATACACCGCATCAATACAGGCGGGTATATATGGGCTGGATATAGGTTTCGGCGGGCCCAACGCAGAAAAAAAATAAAAAACTAAATATGACCCCTCAACTTCGTTTAGGGGGAGCACCGGAGCAGCCCTCCGCTTCACCTTACAGGCAAGTGTGGCAGCTAAAATAATGTTGTTGAAACTCTGGTGCCACAAAGTGTGTCCAAAGCTGGCAAAAGATTCAAGCTATGACTGATGCACCTTATAAATAACAAAGTGTGGCAACTTACAAGTGTGACAAAAATCAAACTCATGTCTAATTGTCGCCCTTTTTTATGAGATCACGTGATGGCACACTCACAGCACCTCACGCACAAACATGACACACTCGAGGAGGTAATGGCCATTTGTTCGAACGGATCGGGCTGAAGGTAGCGTACTAGAATGATTTGCTCACATGTCTTACTGACATGAACTTACACAAGAGTGAAATGAATTCCGGTAAAACCTAAACTACAAATTTTCGTTGAACTCTACTCTCGTGCATAGTGTTGTTGCAATCACCAAGTAGCAATTTCTGACACTAAAAATCTTTTAAAGGTGAAAATATTTACAATATTTGTCGTAGTGATGGTGCCATATCCCTTTTCAGTTTACAATCTCTTAATTAATGCGCGATTTATTATTCAAGTGACATCTAACATGTATCCACCTTGCAGTGTTCCAAATAACTAGGTGTGGATATTGGTTTGAGATCCAAAATCTTGGTTGTTATATATGTTCATGCAGGATAAGACACAAATTTGTTATCCACAGGTTATTAAGTTTCATGCCCACGTCGGCCTGAAATAGGCAAAAATTGGAACCGAAGCTGCAATACCTTGGGCATCCAAGCTCCAAATAAGATGACATCAATTGCTTCAACTATGGCATGTCGAATGTTAATCTGTCAGCAACTGGGGCTGCCCTTGTGAGAAATCCCCCTCGCGTCGTCCTCCTCCAGGCGACGCAGGGGGCGAACCCTAGCCCACCTCCGCCGCCACCCACCCTCCCTCCCTCTCCGCCTCGTCGCCTCCGGAGGCCGCCGCCGGCAAAGGACGCGCGGCGCCGGTGATGGGGCGGCGAGGTCTTCTGGTCTCGTGGCCGCAGCAGGATGGAGGTCAGTGCCGCGCCGAGGCTTCCCTGCCGCTCCCCCGTGTCCCTCTCTTAGGCCGCGCCATGCCGCCTAGCCTTCGCCTCCGCCGGCGGTCGCTCTGCTGCGTGCGTCCCCGTGCAGCTCCGGTGCCTCCCCCGTCGTGGTGACGGGCTACGGCTTGGGATCTGGCCGGATTTCGCCCACAATTGGATGGATCCTTGCAGATCGGGCGCTCCGTCCTTCCCGTCACGGTGGCGGGTGTCGGGCCCGGATCTGGCCAAGGAAGGCAAACACCGGCTGGTATGGTTTTGCCTATTTGGTGGGTCTTGCGGTGGTGGAGTTAGGCAGGGGGCGGCACGGACGGGTCTGTGTCGCCGGCGGCTCAGTAGGGACTGGGCCTTGGCTGCCGGGCCTGGGCCCCGAGCAGTTTCGCGGCGCTGCTCTAGGGCGGGCGCGTTCGTTGGTGCCTGCCGACGGCTTGCTGCGGTCGCGCGTGAGCGTTGTGGTCGTGGCTTAGGTAGCACCTGTCTCTCGCCGCCGCCTCGCCATGTGCTTGGTGGGCGCTGTGCTCTGCCGCGGATGGCGGGGGCTGGTCCGGGGTGGCATGGATGGTGTCGTACGTGCTCCGGCTGCTGTGGTAGGCTGGCGGTGTGTGGCTCGTGTCGGTGTTGAGATCGACGTTGGTGGCCCGGGGTCTGGGTCACCGCGTTCCCTTGGGCTGGCAATACCTGTTGCGGTGTTGTCGGCGGTGTCGGCTCTGCTTCCCCTCCGTGGTCTCATGGTGGTAGCCGGCTTCGGGTTCTGGGTGGGACATCGGCGAAAGCCGTGCAAGGCCTTGGCCTTTGCGGGTGACGACGACGTCTTCCACGCTGTTTTCCTTCTTGGAGGCGCCACCAATTGCCCCTCCTTTCCTGTAGCTGGATTACGCCCACATGCTCGACTTGCGCGCTTCTCCGATGGGACAAGGTTCTCCTCATGGTCTTTAGGCACACCTGCTTTACCTTCCTTGTGCTCGTCGCCGCCGTTGTCTCCCCGGCTTCTTTAACACGGTGCTCTTCCCGGTTTGGGCGGCCGCCTAGCTAGATACCCAGGGGTGGTTTCTTTGGCCGGTGTCATGCCGCGGGCGAGGCCGATGATTTCTTCCTTATGCTGTGGGACCAATGTGTCGTTGGATAAGTGTCAAGGCTGTGTCTTTCGGGGTGGCGATTGGGCTAGGGCGAAAGCCCTGCAAGGCCTCGGCCGGTGCGGGAGACGGCGACGCTCTTGGGCGCCACTCTCCTCCTTGGAGGCGTCTCCATCAAGCCCTCCCCTTTAGTACCTCGAGGCATGAAGACAACTACGATCTGCCGGTCATGGGTGCGCTTTGCTTTGGCTTGGGAGATTTGTTGGTTCGAGACATTCTCGGTGTCGTGCCCTTGCAACAGTGGAGGTGATCCCTCCGTCGAGCTCATGCTCTCTGCCTAGTATAGCTAGTGTAGTGTAGCTTGTTTTTTTCCTCCCTGTCGCTCCTTTTGCAGTCATTTGTAAGCTGGTAACCCAGCGGCTCTTTGTTTTTATTTTTTTCTTTATGGTGTTGCTATCGTTGTACTCATGGCCGGTTGATGGCTTTGTTAATTCAAAGCTGGGCTTTCGAGCCTTCTCTTTAAAAAACTATGGCATGTCGGGCGTTTCCCTTTAAAAAAAACTACGGCATGTTGGGGCCCCAGAGTATAGCAGGAGCCAGCTAGAGCGACTAAGCAAAGAGGTGTTTGTTCACCACGGATGACAATCTCGGCTACAGATTCACGCTCCTGCACCGTAGTGTCTTTTCTTACCATTGCCATCATTTCATCTTTGGATGAAATATTTTACTTTCTGATATATTTGTCACGGCTGCGTGCATTTCAATTAATGAGGAGTAATAGTGGCACCTTACCTCATGGTACTGCCATGCTACCAATATATGATAGTGCTACAAACCATTTGTAAAGAAACCCATTTTTCGGTAGCATTGCAACAAGATGTTTCCACAATGTATTAAGTTTTAAATATTAGGGGCCTAAAGATAGAGAAAGTGGGAAATTTTCCATACATAATTTCCACTTCCGTTTCTTTTGACATGAGAATTGTGTTGTAGATTGAGTTTATTTTTTCAATAAAAGGACGCTTTATTACTCAAATATAGCATCACGATGATGCAGTTAATTAGAGTTTACACCCGGCATCGGCATAGCAAAGATGCACACAACCGAAAAAACCCAAAATAAAACTTCACAAAGGTGAAATAGAAGATTCAAAGATCTTGTGAAACATCTATGTTGATGGAGGCTCGGTCCATAGATTACACTGCCATTTATGAGGGATAAAATATCGCTCATGCATCTTCCAACCGTGTAGCCATAAACAGGTCAGAGATTCTCCACACGCTATATACATGACCACTGACAGAGCAAATGAGCACACTGGTAGATTGAGTTTAGATGAAATGCTAGATAATGTTGCAATCTATCTACAATTCTTTTTTCTCTCATTTTTCGACTATTTAGTGGATCTACCATGTATTCGTAGAGCTTTTGTACCATCTCATATGTAGAGGCCGGAGGTATGAACTCTTGTGCGGCTGTACCAGATTGTTGTGACGACAAGTTTAAACGAAGCTTACCTTATAAAAAGTATCTCGCCAACACATAGTCCCACTACTTGCGCTCTCCAAATAAATACGTCATGTTGTGGCAATCCTAGGGGTTTAACCCGGGTGTGTGAAAAAGAACAACCTTGCTCTCAACCTGGCTGCTTGCCCACCCGTTCTGAATCAATTTTATTGTTAGCGGTGTGGAGTTTCCCCCTGTGCTTGTTGGTTGAGATTACTCAAGCATACCGCTCGATAGTTTCCCCCTATGCAAGAGCATCTCCAAGACTCCAACCCACTCTCCATTTATATGAACCCCTTCAAAATATTTCCTCTATGTAGCTCTCCACGCACCAGCGGACTATCTATTTCCCACTCACCATGTCCCATTTTCTATATCTTGTATTTCCCACCATATATAATAGCTATAGGGAGTTGGACCGGGAGACGTCGAGTGTGATCTTTTGTGCTTTTGCCAAATAGTACTTACAGAAAAGTCCGATAATGGTTCGCGGAGATTGACGGCAAGAGAATGTTGGAAGCAAGATGGGTCAAGAGAAGAGACGGAGATAGCTAAAATCGAGTAACTTCGCCAAACTATAGTGTTGGGATAATTATTTGGCTGCAAAAAAATATCTTGTTATGCTCATCCACTGTCCAGTTCGAACCACTTTATATGCATATTTCAGACTGAGTACCATGTAAATTGGTGTATTATCGCTATTGAAGTTTAAGTGCAGTCTTTATTCCGCTTCAGCTGTCCAGCTTAAACGGAGCATATATGCTACATGAGGGGAAATGTTGGATCTTTTTGTCCTGCGGTTTCTCCGCCAGTACATAACAATAACACCATTATTTGTATCCGACTTCAAACTATTGACTAGGGCAAGTTGATCAGGCCATTTGTATTGAAAGAAGGAGCATTAGTTTCTTCTGGAGAGGGGAATACGACTGGCCGACTGGTTCATTCCGGTCTTAGATAAGCAGCCAGTGAACAACGTGTCACTGAACTACAATGGTAAACGGAAGTTTTTGTGTTTGAAAATTTTCAACCCCGTGCACTCCTTTGCTCTGAATAATTCAGCAGTTCGCAGTCCCGCATGCTGCAGCTACTTCCGTCGTTTAGCTTTGAATTGCAGGATACGAGTTCTAGAAGTTCTGATTTGTTTCGTCACTCGCCGATCTCCCTGAAGAACTGTGAAAACCCAGTTACTTGTAAACATTTCCAGTTTGTTTTGTTCTGCGTTTGTCTTGGGAGAAGGGAACGATCGCCAATTGTAAGCAGTAACTTGTGGTGAACTGCCATCGATCTGTTCCAGTTTCATTGCAGTAAGTATTCACCGCTTAATTAGTAGGAACCAAGAACGACTCAAACCGAGCTATACTCTAGAAACTCGTATTAGTAGTAGGTCAAAGGACTGGTGCTACTAACGTCCCCGCCAGAGACCCTACCAAATGAGAGCTATACTTTTCCTCCGATATGGATTGCATGAAAACGACTTGTTTAAATGTACTTCTGCATTAGTTTAGCTTGCCATTCGGCATAGTAGTATCCTCTTGGAACTGATACGACTTTCCAAGGTGCATTCTAGATTTTTCTCTGTTCAAACTACAACACTCGGGAGTAATTGATTTTAACTTTTAAGGGAGCAGCCAACAGAATGCTAATAGTAATGGCAAAAAAATACAGTCTCATAAGCATGATCCAAAAGGTCAGAAGCAGGGGTGTAAATGGATCGGATCGAATCAGATATTACTCACACCATATCCTTTACCATATATTTTTCTCGGATTTGGATCAGAGTGAATATTGATCAGTTTTGGATTCCAATGCGGATATAGCGAACTGCAGATTCGAATCGGAAATGGGGCGGACTCAGACCGGAAACAAAAATAATCGGATATATGTTCTCATCGATAATTTCCACACCGAAACCGGTGTAAACGTATATTACTTGATCGGTGTTGGTGCGGAAATTATTGCCTAATAGCTCAGTCTTAGTTTGCAAATATATTTGCAAAACTCAATATTATTTGATTGCTGCATTTCATACACCACATGATTTCATACACCACATGTATGTACATGTGTTTCAACGTAGATTCAATTGTAGTTATACAAATGAGAGAGATGCGAAAACTTGGTTATGTCGTGTCTTCATGACAGTGCTGGCATGTGTTATCACCAGATTTTGGCCAAATTAGGAGATGGGCCGTAATTGAGATGGGCTTGAATGATGTACACCTGGAGCGACTCTGAAGCGGCCTTGCACGAAGAGTTTGGGCTAGATTGCCCGTGTATCTGTAAATTATAGTAGATTGCATCTTAGTTTAGAATTAAAAGATAGAGTTTAACCCGTGCACGGTTAGGTGCACGCCCGAATTAGAAAGTCCCTTGGACTATAAATATGTACCTAGGGTTATCGAGAAAGGAGGACAATCACGTTCACAACAAACACAAACCAGGCGCATCGCCACCCCTTGTTTCGAGGATTTCTTCCGGGTAAGCATCATGCTGCCTAGATCACATCTTGCGATCTAGGCAGCGTACGTTTATTCGTTTATCTTGTGTTACTCGTGCTGAAGCGTTGTTGATGGCGAGTAACACTACTTATCGTAGGTATTTTGGGGCTTGCATTGGTGCTTTTCTTACACATATCTGCTTAGCTATGCTGTCTCTCGATATCTAGCTGCCCTTATACCTATCCAGGTGACATAGGCATCCCCAATGGGCCTGCCAAAGATGGTACCCGGGATTTACTAAAGGCCCAGGACTCGAAGAATAAGAAGACTCGGAAGCCTATTTAGTGTTAAGGAAAGATAGTTCGTATTAGAAAAGATAGAGATTTGTAATCTTACGGGTTGGGTACGAAACCCTCCCGAACTCTGTAACTTGTGTATTACGAAACCCTCGGCTCCACCCTCTATATAAAGGGGAGTCGAGGGACGAAGAGAGGATCGAATCTACTGTCAACAGAACCCTAGTTTTCAGAATCGGCGAGTACTTTTCGGCTGAAACCTTCGAGATCCACTTGCCCTCTACTTCTATCAAAACCCTAGTCTACAATCTGTAGGCATTGACAAATTAATCCTTTGTCAATTGGCGCCGTCTGTGAGAATTAGGGGTTGCAAGGAGCTGATCTCGATGGCACGTCCAGAATCGTCGACTTCGTCGGTGGCCAGCAATGCGATGGATCGAGGTAAACGGGAAAAAACTGATCTAGTCGATTTTATTCCTCACCCGCCCTCCCGTATGGATGCATGTGCCTATCTGGAGGAGCCCATCGTCATGACGTTCGGAGAATTCCGATTTGGCGTCAACAAGGAAGGATCCTACCGTCTCGAAGTTCCGATCTCGTCGGAAGTTTCAGCGGTCGATTCTAACTTTTCGTCGAAAGACGAGGAGTTTTCGTCGCCACGCTTCGTCGACACCAAGGCAAGCGGAAAGCTCGCCAAGATCTTCAACAACACATCTGTCGAGTCGTCTGCGGACTCCTTTATAAGCAGCGATTTCGACAGCGTCGACAGCTTCAACTTCATCGATAAGTCTGCTGCCATCGGAAAGGTCTTCACCAATCTATACGATGGTGTCACCAATCCTGACAAAAATCAATACGCAAAATACCATCAAATCTGTGCAATTGAAGAGGCAGGCCGAACAGAACCGGAGACATCAGAGGCTTTCGACGATTTGGGAAATCCATACGTCGATCCCGCTGATCTTAGAAGAGGCTTAGGCACTAAATATGATGGGTCTTCATCTCGCGTGAGAGTTCAACTCCCGCAGGAAGCATGGGACAGGGCCGCAAAAGCCATGGATGGTTCATAACCAATGACCACCACTGCTACCATACAAGAACTCCAAGCATATCAATATAGACTTGCTCGGGTAAGTAGAGAGCTGGAAAAACAGACATCATCCTTGAATAGAAGAAAAGAGGCAGCCTCCGCGTCCAGCAGGCGTCGAGCAGAGCTCAGTCGACAATCAGAAACTTCGGCAGACAGCCATAGAGAGGCTCGAAGGAGAGCGAGATCTCGGCTGCAAAATATACCTGAAGAAGAGAGAGGAAACATAATTCAAAATCTCGACATGTCCTTCATGACGATTGATACAAGGGGAAATATCATCCCGAAAACGCCAGAAGCAGGATACATGGCAACGCAAGCTTACATCCTCGCGTCCAGGCCACCTCCTGGGGATCCGAGGGAACCATTGTTCAATATGGCAATGGCTGGAGTAGGAGTTATGGGAACAGCGTTCGCAGCCACGCCTCCGGAAGAAAACCCCAGGCAAAATAGTCCGCGACCTACCGCAGCGGTCCAAGATCCACCAAGAACAAGTGGAGCAAGAGACACAACAGTTCAAGTGAGGGTGGATAGAGCGCGACAAGAAAGAAGAGAACGTCAGCATTCACCAGAGGTTGCCGACGAAGATATGTGCGGACTCCCGTGCTTTACAAGAAGAGTTCGAAAGACTCGAGTCCCAAAAGGGTTTAAGTTACCCGAGAATTTCAAGAAATTCAACGGCCTGCAAGATCCCGATGATTGGCTCGTTGATTATCTCGAGATGGTAAAGCTGGTAGGAGGAACCAGAGCAACAGCTATGCAAAGTATCCAAGTTCACTTGAGTGGTGCCGCAAGATCTTGGATAAAGAAACCTACCCCAGGCTCCATCGGCAGCTGGGATAATTTCGAAGACATCTTCGTGAGAAATTTCAGATCTACCTGCAAGAAACCTGCATCATTGGAAGAGTTGAGGGCGTGTCGACAGAAACACGACGAGTCGATGAGAAAATATATACAGAGGTGGAATATCATTAAAAACTCGGCAGAAGATATATCCGATGAGAGAGCAATAGACGCGTTCGTAGCAGGAATTCGGCGAGAAGATTTCGTCGAGGACTTAGGGAGAACTAACCCTAAGACAATATCAGCACTGATGGAGATAGCCAACAAGTGGGCAGATGGAGAAGACGCAATATATAACAAGCGACACAGGTCGCCAGAAGAGGATCGCGGTCGAACTTTTCAAAATAGAAGGCGATTTTCTCGCCAGTTTTACAACAACGACGCTCCTGGCCATATATCGGCTGGTTTCCGGGGAAATCTTGGAGGGAATAGTCGAGATGACTACCAAAGAAGTAATGAGCAACAAGGCGACAACAAAGGTGATTATCGCGGCAACAGGCAAAATAGTGGACCAAGGTTTCAAAGACCTTATGTGTCCCCCGAGGAGATGATGAACGGTCCGTGTCAAATGCACTTTTATCTCGACAACAACGGAAAGAGGTGATGACCCACAAGTATAGGGGATCGCAACAGTCTTCGAGGGAAGTATTACCCAATTTATTGATTCGACACAAGGGGAGACAAAGAATACTTGTAAGCCTTAACAGCGGAGTTGTCAATTCAGCTGCACTGGAAACAGACTTGCTCGCAAGAGTTTATCGAGTAGTAACAGCTTTATGGCAGTGGAAATAGTGAAATAACAAGAGCGGTGAAATAAAGACAGCAGTAGTGATTATAGTAAACAGCGAGGATTAAAATATCGTAGGCACGAGGACGGATTTAACGGGCGTTGCATGGATGAGAGAAACTCATGTAACAATCAAAGCGAGGGCATTTGCGGATAATAATAAAACGGTATCCAAGTACTAATCAATCAATAGGCATGTGTTCCATATTTAGTCGTACGTGCTCGCAATGAGAAACTTGCACAACATCTTCTCGTCCTACCAGCCGGTGGCAGCCGGCCTCTAGGGAAACTATCGGATATTAAGGTACTCCTTTTAATAGAGTACCGGAGCAAAGCATTAACACTCCGTGAACACATGTGATCCTCACATCACTACCATCCCCTCCGGTTGTCCCGATTCTTGTCACTTCGGGGCCATTGGTTCCGGACAACGACATGTGTATACAACTTGCAGGTAAGATCATAAACAACGAATATCTTCATGAATCAATAACATGTTCAGATCTGAGATCATGGCACTCGGGCCCTAGTGACAAGCATTAAGCATAACAAGTTGCAACAATATCATAAAAGTGACATCTACGTGATACTAGGCACTATGCCCTAACAATCTTATGACTATTACATGACCAATCTCATCCAATCCCTACCATCCCCTTCAGCCTACAGCGGGGGAATTACTCACACATGGATGGGGGAAACATGGCTGGTCGATGGAGAGGCGTTGGCGGTGATGGCGGTGATGATCTCCTCCAATTCCCCGTCCCGGCGGAGTGCCATAACGGAGACTTCGGCTCCCGCGACGGAGTTTCGCGATGTGGCGGCTCTCCGGAGGGTTTCGGCGACTTCGACTCCTTCCCGTGCGTTTTCAGGTCGAAACCAATAAGTAGTCCGAAGGGGGCGTCGGAGGCCGGCCGAGGGGCCACACCACATGGCCGCGCGGGCCCCCCCGGGCCGCGCCGCCATGTGGTGTGGGGCCCTCGGGCCTCCACCTCCTTTGCCCTTCTCGGCTCCGTCAATATTTTGGTAAAATAGGGCCTTCCGCAAGAATTCCGAGGATTTTCCCGAAAGTTGGATTTCTGCACAAAAACGAGACACCGTGAGCAGCTTCTGCTGAAAACAGCGTTAGTCCGTGTTAGTTGTATCCAAAATACACAAATTAGAGGCAAAAGAATAGCAAAAGTGTTCGGGAAAGTAGATACGTTTTGGACGTATCAACTCCCCCAAGCTTAGCTTATTGCTTGTCCTCAAGCAATTCAGTTAACAACCGAGCGATAAAAGAACTTTCACGAACACATTTGCTCATATGATGTATATATTCTCATGCTATGGCTAATACTTAAGCAGCTTCATAATAAGATACATGCAAATAAGATCATCCAACAGCTATGTCAATCATGGAGAGGTACCAACAATTAATAATAAGCACCATGAATCATGTATATAAGCAGGATTGCAATGTTCATAAGAGAATATGATAAAGTGGTATCTCGCTTGCCCGTATTTGATCGGCAAAACATAAATGCCGAGGCACCTCTTGAGTTCATAGAAAGACTAGAAGTAGTGATTGTCAAAGATAAAAGCATCAAAGTTATACCACGATCAATCATATTTTGAGACAAGCATATTATACTAAGAATGACAAGTCAGTGCTCTCAAGATAGTGCTCAAAGAAAGAATGGAGACACAACATAAAAGTAAAAGATTGACCCTTCGCAGAGGGAAGCGAGGATTAACATGCGCTAGAGCTTTTCATTTGTAAACCAGGAGTAAAATTATTTTGAGAGGTGTTTGTTGTTGTCAACGAATGGTAATGGGTACACTAACTACCTCATCAACCGGACTCACAAGAGCGGCTCCCATTTTATTTATTTTTGGTTGGCACTCCTTCCAACCTTTCTTTCACAAACCATGGCTAACCGAATCCTCGGTGCCTGCCAACAATCACATACCATGAAGGAGTGCCTTTTTATTTAAGTTTTATTATGATGATGACACTCCCCCAACCTTTGCTTACACAAGCCATGGCTAACCGAATCCTTCGGGTGCCGTCCAACAATCACAAACCATGGAGGAGTGTCTATTTAAGTTAATTAATTCGGGACTCGGGAATCCCATTGCCAGCTCTTTTTGCAAAATTATTGGATAAGCGGATGTGCCACTAGTCCATATGAGAGTCCGTCAAAAGTAAATGACAAGGTTGAAAGCTAAACACCACATACTTCCTCATGAGCTATGAAACATTAACACAAATTGAGAAGCATTTTGAAAGTTTTAAAGGTAGCGCATGAGAATTTACTTGGAATGGTTTGAAATGCCATGCATAGGTATTTATGGTGGACACTTTTGGAACAACTTGGTTTTCAGGTGTTTGGAAGCACGAGCGGTGTCACCGCTCAGTACAAGTGAAGGCTAGCAAAAGACTAGGGAGCGACAAATCAAGAGAGCAGTAACTGTCATAATCATGCTTGCGGCAAAATAAATTAACGGAGGCATAAAAGTGATACAAGAACTCTGAAACAATATAAATCATCGAGGCTTAATTGACTTTTTGTTTAGTCATATGCATGCGTGAGCATGTGCCAAGTCGATATAAATGAATTATTCAAAGGAGGATACCACAATGCCATACTTACTTATGAATAAAACAATGCAAGCAAACATCCATGACATGCTACTCATATTAATAAATTGGAACTAAACATGAGAGATCATTAACTACTAGACTTTCTCAAATAACATATACCTCACATGAACCAACTAAGCATGCTCATATGGATGAGTATATGTACAAAAATGAAAGCAAATAGAGTTCATACCAACCTCTCACCACAATCAGATTGTCGTAGATCGTCATTATTGCCTTTTCACTTGTGTAGCTTGGATAATATGAAATGAAAACCACGCTCCAGCCACCGAAGACCATTGAACTCATGATGAACTTTACAAACCAAAGAAGAACAGCAAATATTTTTGGTGTTTTCGAATTAGAAACAAGAGCGAAAGAAAACAAGCAAACAAAGCAAAATCTTTTTGGGTTTTCTTATAGCAAACTAACGATAGCAAATAAAGCAAACTAAGAGCAAGGTACCAAATAAACAAATGGTGAAGAGAAACAACAGAAATATTTTTGGTCTTTTTGTGTTTTAGGAAAGAAACAAAGTGAAAACAAAAGAATGCAAACTAACGAAACACGAGAAAAGCAGGATGACAGAAATCTGCCAAATCCTGACAGCAGTACAGAAATCGAATTTAACAAAAATCTTCCATTGCTCAGACCAAAAAGTGTTCAACTAATGAAAGTTAGATAACAACCTGGGGAACATGCTCAAAAATTGGCAACTCAAAATAACGTTCTGGCTGTGCGTACGAATTTTTTTGGTAACAGCACAGAATCTGTTTTTGGACAGCACTTCCCCAAATATCATCTCCCTCTCATTAGAAAACCACTCTAGAGACTAAACAAATATGTACAAGTATCCAGCAATCATAATATGCAAAGAATGAGTGATGCCGGTATACCTCCCCCCAAGCTTAGGCTTTTGGCCTAAGTGGAGTTCATTCCCAACGAGGGTCGGAGTTCCACGCCGGTGGATCATACATGGAGTGGTAATAGGGCCCCGTGCAGAAGAATATCGTGGAGGCTCCACATGACCATGATGTTGATATGAGGAGCTTGCTGCATCGGATGAAGAGTCGGGATGCTCCTCGGTCTCCTCCACATCTTCCCTCGCACGACGGCTTTCTCTTTCTATGTATGCGTTTAGCTCATTTTCTGTGATCGACCACCCGTCCCTGGCATCAAGGTTAAACAAAGCAGGTGCAGGCAAGCGTACTAATTTTTCAATTTTCTTAGTTATACTCCAACTTTTCTTATACAAAGTTATCCTATAATGCAGGTTGTTCAAACTAGATGCATCTGAAATAAACTCATGTCTAATCATGGAGAAAACATCAAGTTTCTCTATAGAAAGCGGAATATCTAAATGGTGAGGACCTACACCATGCATAGCTAATAAGCGAGAGGCGATAAGACCTCCACAAATTCCTCTTTTCTCACGGTTAGTAGCAAGTCTACAAGCTATTAAAGCACCCAAATTATAAGTCCTATCCTGTTGCAAAGCAGCAGCTAAGAAGGCCAAATCTTGGACAGATAATTTACCTCCAGTCCTTCTTGCAAGAACGCACTTTGTAATGAAATAGGCAAAGTAACGGATGGCTGGATGTTGAATGCTACTAATCTTACCACCATCATTGGAGAAGCTCCTCCCATTACAAATCCTTGTATAAAGATCTGAGAGCTCCCGCGGTGTTCCCCTGATCTTCTCGCGAGATCCCCACCGCGGCACTCTAATCGCTGTGCAAAAATCACTCGAAAGGCAAGTCAATAGTTTTGTTATAAATTTTATACCGGACCATGGGGTCGGTTCGAGACCGGTGAAATTCGAAATCCTGCACAACCGACACCGTTAGTTTAGCATATTGGTGAGGTTCACCAACAGCAAAATTTCCCAATCCCGCATTGGAAATTAGTGTTTGCACATCTTGCAGGATTCCTGCATTCCGCATAAAGTCCGTGCATGGGTAATAAGAGGGGTATACTCCCTCTTCACGATGGACTCTCATAACGTGCTGTACCTCAAACTCTTCTTGGTTCAGTTGGTGCACACTCCCTTCCATTTTCTGAAATTTTTCAACAATCATTATAAAATTTGATTTCAAGGTGTGTAATTGAAGGGAACTACTATAGGAACTTGCTAGAGTACTAAACATGCATCAAAACTAATTTCTTCCACTTAGAACAAGCATGCAAGCTCACTAAACATGTTATCTACAGCAGCAAAATATTCAAGATATACTCAACCAAATGAAATTCTAATTGGACAATCAAAGGAGTCACATACCAAGGAGTAAATGTGCCAAATTTTAGACAGAAATCTAGGCTGAGCAAGGAGATCGAAAAATCGCGAGTTCTTGAGCAGAAACACGAGTGAGAGAAACTTGGTACGAGCTTTTTCGGGAGAGAGAAGATGCTGGGAGGAAGAGATGATGAAGTGGGGCAAGGGGTGGCCCACACCACATGGTGGCGCGGCCCCCTTGCTGGCCGCGCCGGCCTATGGTGTGGCACCCCCTGGTGCCCCACAGGTCATCCTCTGGTGCTCCCAGATGCCTCGTCGAAAAATAGGACCAACGGTGTAATTTTTGTAATTTTTAGAGCACTTCGAAAAATGCACATTTCTGGGTATTAAATTAATGATTACTGCGCAGGAAAATGATTTCTAAAATCTTAAATGACTAAAGCATATTGCAAAAACAAAAGTGCTACAGCAAATAAAATAGGTGGAAAGAAGAAAGAAAGAAAGAAGTGTTGTTTAGCTCTTTTATGCAATAAAATATACTTGTTAACAAGGTTGATCAAGTCTTGCTACCAAATAAATTTTATATGACATAAGAAGAAATAAACCTCAAATCAATCAGGTTACCTTATATTGAATTGATATGGATCCAATCACAAGAGTTTGATATTCTTCTTTAGGCTCATATATAGGACAATCAATGGATCCCACTTTGATAGTTTTCACATTAAAAATTGTATTAACTCCACATACTTTATCAATCCTCTTGGGAAAATAGACAAGTGTGTTCCTTATCATCAACATTGAAAGTAACCATGCCTTTATTGCAATCAATAACAGCCCCTGCAGTATTAAGAAAGGGTCTTCCAAGAATAATGGACATATTATCATCTTCGGGCATTTCCAACACAACAAAATCAGTTAATATCAAGCAATGCTCGAGTAACTTGAACAGGAACATTTTCACATAAACCAACAGGAATAGCAAGTAGATTTATCAGCCATTTGCAAAGATATATCAGTAGGTATCAATTTATCTAAATCAAGTCTCTTATAAAGAGAAAAAGGCATCACACTCACACCTGCTCCCAAATCACATAGAGCAGTTCTAACATAATTATTCTTGATGGAACAAGGAATAGTCGGTATACCTGGGTCGCCCAACTTCTTTGGAATCTTACCATTGAAGGAGTAATTAGCGAGCATAGTAGAAATTTCCTCATTGGGGATTTTCCTTTTGTTAGTAACAATATCTTTCATATACTTTGAATAAGGAGGCAATTTAATAGCATCAGTCAAAGGGATTTGCAAAAATAAAGGTTTCATCCAATCACAAAATTTATTATAATGTTCCTCCTCCTTTGATTTTAGTTTCTTAGCAGGAAAAGGCATTTTCTTTTGAACCCAAGGTTCTCTTTCATTACCATGTTTCTCAGTAATAAAATCTTCTTTAGTGTACTTTTTATTTTTAGCATGCTTTTCAGGTTCTTTTTCAATTTCTTCTTTATCAGGAGTATCATTCTTATCATTATCTTCCTCATGTTCATTACCACTTTCAGTTTCAGCATCAGAAATAGAAATACTATTAGGATCATTAACAGGTTCAGAGGATTCTACAACATTCTTATGTTTCTTTTTCTTTTTCTTAGATGGAGCACTAATTTTAATTAGTTGAGAATCTTGTTCAACTCTTTTGGGATGCCCTTCAGGATATAGAGGATCCTGGGTAGAAGCACCACCTCTAGTTGTTACTTCACAAGCATGTTTTTCTTTAGAATTATTTCCCAACAAGTCATTTTGCACTTTAGTAAGTTGATCAATTTGAGTTTGAACCATTTGAAAATGTTTAACAAGTATCTTAACATCATTGGAGGTTCTCTCCACAATACCATGCAATTCACTAATAGCTCGAGAATTTTCCATTAAATGATTCTCTACTCTTATATTAAAGTTTTCTTGCTTAACAATATAATTATCAAATTCATCTAAGCATTGAGCAGGAGATTTTGAATACGGAATATCTTCCCTAGTAAAGTGTTGAAGCGAGTGTACCTCAATCATGGATGAAGGGGGAATTGTCTCACATATATCTTCTATAGGAGGTAAATTCTTCACATCTTCAGGTTTAATACCCTTCTCCTTAAGAGACTTCTTGGCTTCCCTCATATCTT
Source organism: Lolium rigidum (assembly GCF_022539505.1). Classification (NCBI taxonomy): domain Eukaryota; kingdom Viridiplantae; phylum Streptophyta; class Magnoliopsida; order Poales; family Poaceae; genus Lolium; species Lolium rigidum. Next base: position 82,995,016 of record NC_061510.1, read on the forward strand.
CATCATTTAATTTAATCATACCCCTCTTCTTCACTATCGGTGTCGGGGTTGGTTCGGTGTAGACCAATCATCATGATTCCGGCCTATTTTAGCCAATAATTCTTCAGCGTCGTCCGGAGTTCTTTTCCCGAAAACACAACCAGCACAACTATCCAGGTATGCCCTAGACTCAATAGTTAGTCCACTATAAAATATATCAAGTAAATCATGCTTTTCCAAATCATGGTCAGTCTGAGCTCTAATAAGAGAGCAAAATCTCGCCCAAGCCTCAGGCAATTTCTCTCCATCTTCCTGGTCAAAATTATAAATTCTCTCGCAAAGCAGCATGTTGAGCACTAGCAGGAAAGTATTTTCGAAAGAAAACATCACGCAAGTCAGTTGGACTTTTAATAGAACCAGGAGGCAAATTATTATACCAAGTTTTAGCATCATCCTTTAATGAGAATGGAAAAATTTTAGCGACAAAATAAGTACGCATCTTGACATCATCAGAAAACACACCACTAAGAGTAGATAACTCAGTCAAGTGTTCAACAACACTTTCTTTTTCAGTACCACAAAAGGGTGTTTTCTCAACAATAGCTATATGAGATAGATCAAGAGAAAAATCATAATCTTTATCCCTAATGTTTATAGGAGATGTGGCAAATTTAGGATCAGCAGATGGTTTATATCTAACAGCATGTTCCGCAAGCAACTTTTTAATTTTTCTTGCATCAGTAGTAGCATTGCATTTTTCAATAAAATCATCATCAAGCTCTACATAATCTTCATCAGGATCATCACTAGAATAATCAAGTTCAGGTGATTTAACAGGTGTAGTAGCATTAGGAGTTTCAGTATTTTCAATTTGTCTAGACTTAGCAATTGTAGCATCTAGAAAAGATCCCAATGAACCACTATCATCAAGCACAGCAGAAACATTATCAATATTACGAGAATTTTCAGATTCAGCAGAAGTACCAGCACGTGAAGCATGTGGCGGTGAAACAAGTTTATCAATCACAGATGGTGAATCAAGAGCAGCAGAGGTACTCAGAGTTGTACCTTTTCTTGTAGTGGATGGTAATATGGCGATCTTAGTATCGCGAGGTTTACCCATGATGGAGAATTTGCAGCGAACAATATCAATCCAAGTGAACTTCCAAATAAAGCTATGCTCCCCGGCAACGGCGCCGTGAAAATAGTCTTGATGACCCACAAGTATAGGGGATCGCAACGGTCTTCGAGGGAAGTATTACCCAATTTATTGATTCGACACAAGGGGAGACAAAGAATACTTGTAAGCCTTAACAGCGGAGTTGTCAATTCAGCTGCACCTGGAAACAGACTTGCTCGCAAGAGTTTATCAGTAGTAACAGTTTTATGGCAGTGGAAATAGTGAAATAACAGCAGCGGTGAAATAAAGACAGCAGTAGTGATTATAGTAAACAGCAGGATTAAAATACTGTAGGCACAGGGACGGATTTAACGGGCGTTGCATGGATGAGAGAAACTCATGTAACAATCAAAGCAGGGGCATTTGCAGATAATAATAAAACGGTATCCAAGTACTAATCAATCAATAGGCATGTGTTCCATATTTAGTCGTACGTGCTCGCAATGAGAAACTTGCACAACATCTTCTCGTCCTACCAGCCGGTGGCAGCCGGGCCTCTAGGGAAACTACTCGGATATTAAGGTACTCCTTTTAATAGAGTACCGGAGCAAAGCATTAACACTCCGTGAACACATGTGATCCTCACATCACTACCATCCCCTCCGGTTGTCCCGATTCTTGTCACTTCGGGGCCATTGGTTCCGGACAGACGACATGTGTATACAACTTGCAGGTAAGATCATAAACAACGAATATCTTCATGAATCAATAACATGTTCAGATCTGAGATCATGGCACTCGGGCCCTAGTGACAAGCATTAAGCATAACAAGTTGCAACAATATCATAAAAGTGACATCTACGGATACTAGGCACTATGCCCTAACAATCTTATGACTATTACATGACCAATCTCATCCAATCCCTACCATCCCCTTCAGCCTACAACGGGGGAATTACTCACACATGGATGGGGGAAACATGGCTGGTCGATGGAGAGGCGTTGGCGGTGATGGCGGTGATGATCTCCTCCAATTCCCCGTCCCGGCGAGTGCCGTAACGGAGACTTCGGCTCCCGCGATGGAGTTTCGCGATGTGGCGGCTCTCCGGAGGGTTTCGGCGACTTCGACTCCTTCCCGTGCGTTTTCGGGTCGAAACCAATAAGTAGTCCGAAGGGGGCGTCGGAGGCCGGCCGAGGGGCCACACCACATGGCCGCGCGGGCCCCCCCGGGCCGCGCCGCCATGTGGTGTGGGGCCCTCGGCCTCCACCTCCTTTGCCCTTCCGGCTCCGTCAATATTTTGGTAAAATAGGGCCTTCTCGCAAGAATTCCGAGGATTTTCCCGAAAGTTGGATTTCTGCACAAAAACGAGACACCGGAGCAGCTTCGCTGAAAACAGCGTTAGTCCGTGTTAGTTGTATCCAAAATACACAAATTAGAGGCAAAACAATAGCAAAAGTGTTCGGGAAAGTAGATACGTTTTGGACGTATCAAGAGGCAGTCAGGACATCTCCAGAAAGACTGCCGAAATTTTCAGGCAATGTTGCGAGCCGCAGGAATTGCAAATGCCCAGGCCATGAACATAAACCCCAGGGGCCAAGAATTGAGATCCACCTCCCACCTCCTCCCGCAATCACGGACGAAAATCGGCACCAGCTCAGAATAGCGGCAGCACCACATCCACCACCATATGTTGATCCTAACTCCAATGGTGCGGTCTCAATGATTCAGAAAGCTAGGCCATCAAACAGGGCGCAGAAGGTAATTTCACGACAAGTGTTCATGGCAGAAAAGATGCCCCCACCAACAGTTGAGTACCTAAATTGGTCAGGGCAAGACATTGGCTTCACAATTGCGGATCATCCACAGCAAGTTCCTCGACCAGGACAATCGGCACTCATCTTACCCGCACTAATTGCTGGTTTCGACGTGTCGAGAGTTTTCATAGATGGCGGCAGCAGCTTAAACCTTATGTATGCAGATACATTGAGGAAGATGAGCATATCCCTGGCTAACCTGAAACCAACTGATACACGTTTCCATGGGATCACACCAGATAAGTCAAGTTATCCATTGGGCAAGATCAACCTCGACGTTCAGTTTGGAACCTGAGAAAACTACAGGATAGAGAATCTGGAGTTCGAAGTTGTAGATTTCCCGTCGCAATATCACGCTTTGTTGGGACGACCAGCATATGCCAGGTTTATGGCGGTACCACACTATACGTACCTATTATGGAGATTGCCTGGACCCAAAGGACCTATCACAATTAAGGGAAGCTTTGCGCTATCCGATAAATGCGACAAGGATTTTCATCGACTGTCAGAAACTTTCGGGATGCAAGCAGAATATATGGCGCCAAGGCTCACCGATTATGATGTGCTGCCAGATGCAGGGAGGTTTCCTAGGGAGCCAACTTTTAACACAGCCAAGGATTCAAAAGAGGTACAGATCCACCCGACGGACCCAAAGAAAACGACATCCATTGCAACAAACATGGATATCGCATAGGAAAGCGCGCTCGTTGAGTTCCTCCGTGAGCACTGGAAAATCTTCGCATGGTGTCCAGCTGACATGCCAGGAGTACCCAGGGAACTTGCCGAGCACCACCTCAACTTGGATCCTCTCGCGAGACCAATCAAGCAACCTTTGCGGCGTTTTTCGGAACACAACCGCAAAGCTATGTTATCAGAAATAGATCGACTCAAAGATGCTGGTTTTATCAAAGAAATATCTACAGAAGCCACTTGGGTAGCTAACCCAGTGATGGTGCCGAAGAAACACACGAAAGTCCTTCGCATGTGTGTCGACTTTACGTGTCTCAATAAACATTGTCCTAAGGATCACTTTCCCCTCCCAAGGATCGATCAAATCATCGACTCCACGGCAGGATGCGAACGTCTTTCCTTCTTGGACGCGTACTCTGGTTATAACCAGATCAGATTAAAAGAAGAAGATGAAGCCAAGACAGCGTTCATAACACCTTACGGCGTATTTTGTTACAAAATAATGCCTTTTGGTTTGAAAAACGCGGGAGCAACATATCAGCGGATGATGCAGAAGTGCCTTGCAACACAGATTGGGAAAAATGTACAAGTCTACATTGACGATGTCGTGATAACATCAAAGAAGGGGTCAACACTAATCGAAGATTGAAGGAAACCTTCGACAACCTCGACAAGTTCTGCCTTAAGTTGAACCCGACAAAGTGCTCCTTTGGCGTTCCTGCGGGAGAACTTCTCGGGTTCTTAGTATCAGTAAGAGGGATTGAAGCTAATCCCGAAAAAATACAGGCCATCGTAACTATGAGGAAGCCAACAAAGTTGAAAGAAATACAACAGCTAACGGGGCGAGTCGCAGCTTTAAGCAGATTCGTCACCAGGCTAGGAGAAAAGGCGCTGCCGTTCTATGCATTGATCAAACAGGGGGAGAAATTTCAATGGAACGAGGAAGCAGATAGAGCCTTTGAGAACCTCAAGCGCACAATTTTGACACCACCAATCTTGGTGGCGCCTAAAGAGAAAGAACCTCTCCTCTTATACATTGCAGCCACACCTCAAGTGGTTAGCACGGTTCTAGTAGTCGAGAGAGAAGAAGAAGGAAAGCTTCATGGAGTTCAGAGGCCAGTATATTTCATCAGCGAAGTACTGTCGCCTTCAAAACAGCGGTACCCTCAATACCAGAAACTGGCGTATGGAGTATTTACGACAGCAAGAAAATTCCGACACTATTTTTCGGCGCACCCGATAATAGTGGTCAATGAAGCTCCTTTGTCAAACATATTGAACAACCCAGAAGCTACGGGTCGTGTCTCCCTTTGGGGAATAGAACTTTCCCCTCGGGACATCATGTATGAAAAAAGAAAGGCAATAAAATCGCAGGTTTTACCAGATTTCATTGCAGAGTGGATGGAGCTACAAAACACGGGGCCTCCAGATTTATCGAGAACCTGGACTATGAACTTCGACGGGTCCAAAAGGTTGGAAGGCGCTGGAGCAGGCGTGATATTGGTATCACCTTAAGGCGACAAGTTGAAGTATGTCTTACGGATGACGTTCCCAAACGCGTCTAACAATGAAGCAGAATATGAAGCTCTTATACACGGGATGAAGATGGCGAAGGCTTGCGGTGCAACCCGACTGAAAATTTTCGGTGACTCACAGTTGGTGGCACAACAAGTTATGAACCAATGCGATGCGGTTAATGAGAGCATGATAGCATACAAGGAGATGTATAATGAGCTGGAAAAACTGTTTGATGGATGCGAGGTAAACCACATTAGCAGATTGAGCAATGATGAAGCCGATGTCCTTGCAAACATCAGGTCACAATGTCTCGCAATCCCTCCAGGTGTATTTTGGGAAGAAATAAGCGAGAGATCAACAAAGCCAATGAAAACAAAGAAAAAGGAGAAGGAAGAGAAATCTTCGGGTACCACCAAAGAATCATTGGAAGAAGAAGAAGAGGAACAAGAGTTAGTCATGATGGTGCAAATTTCATGGATGCAGGCTTACATATCATACATCCTAAGGAAAACAATAACCGACGATCCAGTTGAAGCAAGGCGAATAATTAGATGATCTAAAGCTTTCACTGTGGTAAAAGGGGAGTTGTACAAACGAAGTATTTCGGGTGTGCTACAGAGATGTGTCACACCCGAAGAAGGAAGAATCATCCTGAAAGACGTACACGAAGGAATATGCGGGCATCATGCAAGCAGTCGAGCTATCGCAGCCAAAGTCTTCAGAGCGGGATTTTATTGGTTAACAGCAATTGAGGATGCGAAGGAAATAGTGCGAACTTGCGACGCGTGCCAAAGATTCGCCGCCAAACCTCACTCTCCGGCAGCAGAACTAATGCCAATCCCGCTGTCGTGGCCCTTTGCTCAATGGGGTCTCGACATGGTGGGAAAGCTACACAAAGCTTCGCCAGGAGGATATGAGTATATGCTCGTTGCTGTCAACAAATTTACTAAGTGGATAGAAGCAAAGCCGATAAATTCACCGGACGGCGCATCGGCGATCAAGTTCGTGAAAAGCATCGTCTTTTGATTTGGAGTCCCTCACAGCATTGTCACAGACAACAGCAGTAATTTTACGTCCAAGGAGTTCAAGGCATATTGCGCAGAAGTGGGCATCAAATTGAGTTTTGCGTCTGTCGCACATCCAGAGACCAACGGTCAAGTCGAAAAGGCCAATAGCATCATCTGCAATGGTATCAAGAAGCGCCTGTTAGGACCATTGGAAAAAGCTCGGCATACTTGGCCAGAGGAGCTGCCAAGCGTGTTGTGGAGTATTCGAACAACACCAAATACGGCGACACAAGAGACGCCGTTCTTTCTGGTCCATGGAGCCGAGGCAGTCCTGCCGATAGAAATAGAGCATGATTCTCCAAGAGTTACAGAATATGATGAAGAAACTTCGAGAAAAGCTTTGGAGGATGATGTCGACGCACTTGATGAAGCTCGAGACGAAGTCTTGTCACGGGTCGCCAAATATCAACAGGACCTGAAAAACTACCATAGTCGATGATTGCGGCCAAGATCCTTCCAAGTTGGTGACTTGGTTTTGCGACTCAATCAAAAAAGTCATGAAAAACTTGAGTCACCATGGCTTGGACCCTACATCGTCACAGAAGTAATCAAAGGAGGAGCATACAGAATCAAGGACAAGAAGACGGGGATTGCCGAGCCAAATCCTTGGAACGTGGTGCAGCTCAGGCGTTTTTACGCTTAGATGCCGAAATATAATCTCCTCTGTAAACATACAATATACTGAGACGCCCGCGAGTTTTCAGACGCGCTCTTTTCCTTTTTCGGGGCACCGAGTGGGGCCGGAAAAGGTTTTTAATGAGGCGGGCTCGCGGTGCTGCAATATAATAAAGATAGTGGAATTATATATCTTTTCGACAGGCTCGGGGGCTTCCCCCCTACAAGATACAATATATATATATATACGGTGCCGACAAAATACAACTCGCGACAATATCTCTCCTTGGTATAAAATACCTCGCGAAAATAAAAATATATCGACAAACAGCGGTCAACATAAAGCTCGGGGGCTCATACCCACAAAAATAATACAGTATTTATTTTGCCTTGGATAACCTCGCATTCTAAAACAAAAATACTGCCATCAAAACGCCCGGGGGCTTGGCGTTGAAAATAAAAACATAGTGACTTTACAGTACAAAAATATATACACAAGATACAATTCTTGGAACAGCTTATCTTCAGGGATTTCCCAGTATGTTGTCTATTGTCAAGCGCTCATTATTTATAGCACGAGTGCTATGCTCAGCGTAGCTGCCCTTCACGAAGAATTCGGCGTCCATTCGAAGAAGTTCATCCATCATATCTTCGGCAACAGGAGTAACAATATCATCATATTTGCCGAAGTTCTTCCTCCTCTTCGCCATCTTGGCCAAGCACTTTGGAACAATCTGCCCCATGTCTAACTTCGGGAAGCAGATTTTTACCATGATCATAGCAAATCTTGCGCCAGCAGCCAATTGGGCCCGCATAAAGCCGTGGATTCGAGGAGCATCCCGAAATTTGTCCATTAAAGCAGGAAGAGTCTCTGGCATCTTGTTGCGAGGAAACATGATGCCATAGACCAGAGACAGAGTCCTTGTACAGAAGTCGAGATAATCGCGAACCTGGAGTGCGCGATCCTGAAACCTGACAATCTGGCGAGTTCGTTCAGGCGTGCCCCAAAAACTTGAACCATGATCCTTGGCAAGCCGAAGAAGTACATTGGATCGAGCTTCGACACGCTAATCTTCAGTAGCAGCATCCAAAAAAGAACCTATTTTTTGAAAGAATCAGCGAGCAACGAGGAGACAAGCAAAAAGGGAAAAGAAAAAACACGACAATGATAATGAAGCACACCTGCCATATCCAAGTGACGAGGGATCACCTCGGCAATGCCTACGTATTGTAGACTTGAGTTTCGGGAGAGAGCGGCGATGGAGATTCCGGGGACGATATTAGGCACACGACGTACCCAGCTTCGGGTCCCCTCGGTGGAGGATCCCTACGTGCTGCTAGTAATCCACTATATGAACACAAGTATCTTTACATGGTGCCGTCATTGGCGTAGCTATGTTGTCTATCTCTATGTCTATATCTTGGCCTCTCTCTTCTCCCCTCTTTCGGGTGCCCTGGCTAGCTTTATATATGCAACCAGCCTAGGGTTTTACAAGAGTCCTAGTCGACTACTTCTTCGGGTTGCCTTGTTGGGCCTTCTCCATATTGGGTCTTCTCCATATTGGGCCGAGCCAGGTATACTAATAATGGGTACCCGAAGGATATGCCCATGTCAGTAGCCCCCAAGTTTATAGGGAAGTCGAAGACTTGCGTAGAAACTCCAAGCATAACCATCTCCGAAGTCGAAGAAATACAAGGCGAGGTCCATGTCGTAGATCATGTGTAGCGTAGATGATGTCGACGATTCTTGAAATTATCGGGTGCGCGGCAGCGCTCCCGATGGGAGTAGCCCCCGAGTCTATGGGCAAGTGCTTGCACTTAGGCATAAACTCAAGTTGTACTACTCGATGAAGAACTTGACTATATTTCTGGAGGACTTGATGAAATCCATGGGCTCCCGATGGGAGTAGGCTCCACTCGAATCGTAGAATCGAGTTGAGTCTACAAAGCTTGATTGTCGTAGATGCTATCGAAGTTATTTTTCTATCGGGTGCGCGACCAGCGCTCCCGATGGGAGTAGCCCCCGAGGCTACATCCAAGTGTTTGCATTTGGGTGTAGGCTCAACTTGCTTTTAATCAACACCACAATTTTTCCTCTTTCTTGTATCTTATCGGGAGGGTGAACAATACTCTCGATAAGAGTAGCCCCCGAGCCTATGGGCAGGTGCTTGCACCTGGTCATAGACTCAAGTTGTACTACTCGATAAAGAACTTTACTATATTTTTGGGTGCAGCCCCTCTTTTTATCGACTCCAAGCCGTTGCTATCCATATCTATATTGTACAGGGATAATGGTAGTTGGGGCTAGTTCATCTGACGGATCAGGTACTAGTTAACTGCTCTAGTGGCAAACCGCAAAAACCTACTTCAAGATCACGTCCCTCGACATGATCTCGGGATACTGGTGCAAACTTCGACAGGTGCCGCTTAAGGTCTTACCATTCTGTCGAGTCCCAGTCATATTTTATCGGTACCTAACGCGTCCGTTAGGATTTTTCTTCGTATCCGTTGATACGGAAAAAAGTAGCAAACCGACGTCGAGACGGTGCCACGCCGCTCGGAACGGATCGGGGTCTTACCTTCGCAAAGTTTTGCGGCATTCAGAGATTATTCGCGACTTTTAGCACTCTGAGAATATATTGTCGAGTGCCTTGTTCGGCTGATGCAATGACCCATTTTGCGGGCTCTTCTATATTTTTCTTGGGTGTGATGAGACAGCCGAATATATTGGATTTTTCTATATTGTCGGGTTCATCACTGATGCTCTTGCTTGGAAGAATATGACGAGTCAATGGACCCGAAGATTTGTCCATCTCTTTTTTTTTTGTTCCTCCTTGATGAAAATTTCGTCGAGTTCTTTCTTGAAGAAAATTTCTTCGGGTCCTCCTTGAGGACAATTCTTCGGGTCCTTCTTGAAGATAATTTTTCGGGACCTTCTTGAAGATAATTTTTCGGGACCTCCTTGAAGATAATTTTTCGGGACCTTCTTGAAGATAATTTTTCGGGACCTTCTTGAAGATAATTCTTCGGGACCTTCTTGAAGATAATTTCGTCGAGTTCTCCCTTTGGACAATTTCGTCGGGTTCTCTTTTGTAAACAATTTCGTCGGTTTTCTCCTGCATAAATAAACAAACCTTTTCTATCTTTTCCTTGACTCTCTTTTTCGCATGCGGTGTCAGATGCTCAGATTCAATGATATGTAAAGTGAATTTATGCCGCACAGCCCCCGAGTGTCGTGTGCGGCAAAAGTAAATGATAATCAACTTTATGTAAAATAAAGAAACACTTAGCTTATTGGGCACGACGGAGTCGACGCGTGATGAAGTCTTCAAGTGCAGAGAAAATGTTAAGCCGAAGTAGAAACCACCGAATTAGCGAAAGTGGATACCACCAAATTGTTGATGAAGAGATAGCCGAGCCCCCGAGCACTGCTGGGGTGATGTCATGATTGTTGCTTAGACGCAGTGTCACAGTTGTTACTCACGGCGAAGTCGTTGTCGAGCCCCCGAGTGTTTAGCCGTGATGAATTGCGGCGTCATATAAGGTGAAGCCATTGAAAATGAATCCATTGACAATAATATAATATGAATCAACCGAAAATTTACGCCATTCGAGATGAAATCGTTTGAAGATTGAACCATTGAAGATTACGCCATAAAAAATGAAGCACTGGAGATGAATCCAAGATGAAGAGATTTGAGATGAATCCACTTTGAAGATTACGCCATTAACCATGAAGCATATATTGAAGATGAATCCGCCAATATCATAGATGATGAATCCATTGACCCGAAGAAACATAAATCCAATAATAACCATAGAAAATGAATCCATTGACCCGGAAACGCATCGGGTAGTATTGTATAAGAGTAAACCCAATCCACATAGATGAATCCGAATAAATTCACTGACCCGAAGAAATAAATCTAGTAATAATCATAGAAAATGAACCCATTGACCCAGAAACACATCGGGTAATATTGTATAAGTGAACCAATTATTAACCAAAGAAAACCAATCCAGTAATCCGGAGAGAATAAATCCACTGAACCAAAGAAGATAAATCCACTAAGTCGAAGAAAATAATTCCACTGAGCCGAAGAAAATAATTTCACTGAACCGGAGAAAATAATTCCACTGAGCCGGAGAAGATATATCCAAAGCCGAAGAAAAGAAATTCACCAAGTAACTGAATATATTTGTGGTAACGAAGTAATGGTGCAGCCCCCAGTGTTTGGGTGTGGCGAAAGTAAATGATAGTTAACTTTTGAAAGAGGAACACTTAGCTTTGTTTATCAGGTGCGACGGAGTCGTCGCTGCAACAGTCGATGTAAGCGCATGTCTGGCTGACATTGTTGATGTAGTCGCGCGGAACCTAGCCGGCGTGGTCAATGAAGATGACGATGTCGAAGTAATTGCGCAACAAAAAGGCGAGACACATGATGGCGAACGGGATCGATATAGCAAAGTCATCGAAGCTTATTCCCGATCCGCAGTTATATTACGGCGCAAAAAACTTGCGCGCAAATAAATAGTACGAGCCTGAGAAAAAAAATTGTCCAAATAATTTTGCAAGTAGTGATTATTCGGAAGTATAGCACCTGGATGGAAGTAATAGACGCGGCGGAGTAGTCGAAGCTTGTTCCGTAATTGAAGATGTCAACAACAGTGGCGAAATACGAAGCTGATAGTTTTTCTGTCGAACGGCGAGTTCGCGCTGGCTAGCGCCCGCTCATGGACGAATCCCTCACACGTAATACAAATAAATATGTCATTTGTCCATAAAAATAATTCTCAAGTGTCTTCACCCGATTAATCATAACATGCGTTTCATATGTATTCTTCTACTCGTGCATAGTAAGAAGTAGTAATAACGAAGCTTATATTGAAATCTGACTCAATCACGGAAAGAATATCACCTGGATGTAGTAGCAAGCAATAGTTTGGATTCCCGTAGCTTTTCACGTGAGATGGCAGTACCTGATTGACTTTCCATTGGCCACCGGCGAGTACTTTGGTACTTGCACGATAGGTCATGTTACCTTTTTTTTTTGTTGGATTTCGGCTTCCTCTGATCTCATGTTCGTCACGGTGGATCGATCTCTCTAAGATGATAATGAGCGCACCTAGCTTCTGATTCACGCACGCAGCTCCTGATCCACGCATGCAGCTTCCGATCCAATTTGGCGGAATCATGGACGATGAAGTTGATTGTTGATGAAGTATACTATTCGACCAGATTCAATCTGGCTAGCTGTCGATGAAGGATCCCGTCCGAATAACAAAATCCAGTCGCCGCGATTCCCACAGACGGCGCCAATTGACGAGGGATCACCTCGGCAATGCCTACGTATTGTAGACTTGGGTTTCGGGAGAGAGCGGCGATGGAGATTCCGGGGACGAGATTAGGCACACGGCGTACCCAGCTTCGGGTCCCCTCGGTGGAGGATCCCTACGTGCTGCTAGTAATCCACTATATGAACACAAGTATCTTTACATGGTGCCGTCATTGGCGTAGCTATGTTGTCTATCTCTATGTCTATATCTTGGCCTCTCTCTTCTCCCCTCTTTCGGGTGCCCTGGCTAGCTTTATATATGCAACCAGCCTAGGGTTTTACAAGAGTCCTAGTCGACTACTTCTTCGGGTTGCCTTGTTGGGCCTTCTCCATATTGGGTCTTCTCCATATTGGGCCGAGCCAGGTATACTAATAATGGGTACCCGAAGGATATGCCCATGTCACCAAGCTAGCATCTGTCAGCAGTTGAAGCATAAAATTTTCACGGGATGTAGCTGCAGCAGCTTCAGCAACAGCGGCGTCCTATTCAGTTATGGCATCTTGAGCTTGTTGGAGCGCAACTTTTTCCCTCTCAGAAGATTTTCGAGACTGTTCCATGAGCATAAGGGATTGCTTCTTCGTGGATTGGAGCTGCTGTCGAAGTTCTTCCAAATCTTCTGCCGAATTCTTACTCGCAGAATCTTCAACAAATTTAACAGCGAAAGGGGTTTTCTTCGAAGAAGACGAAGGAAAAACTTCGGAAGGACCAGGAGTTGACGTATAGTTGTCAAAAATTAACTGAAAAAGAAATTTCGACATCAATCGTTGAGCAAAAGATAGATTTCCATTCATTCTCATAATATATACATGTCTATTACAAAAGAAGGACCTCTAGAGACCTACTGAAGCAGTCGTCGCCAAGAACACTATGGCGACAGTGCCAAAAGAAGGAGGTTAACTAAAAAGGAAAAAAGCAAAGGGGCATTCAACTAGACCTCCGGCTTTGATGAGCTAGGAGTTGAAGATGGCTTGATCCCGAAATAAGACAGGATTTTCTTCGTGTTGGGCTTTGCCGCCTTGATCAACGATCGCCATTTCGTCTGCTCTATCTCTGTTCCGTGTCGCCCACTTTCGCCCGGCCGATAGTCTGTTGGCTATCAGTGACCAAGGCAACAGTGCTTTCAACAGCGACCTTCATATTTTCTTGGCGCATGTTCAGCCCAAGATCTTCTGGTGGATTAAAGCACTTGGCAAGAGCAAGGAAAGTTGCGGGTTCCTCTTTCTTCGGGAAGAAGTAGGGGAAGAGTCGCGACAGCCCTGCTTTAGTTTGATCAATGCCCTCGCGTGCTTCTGTTCCATGGAATTCAAGGAACGAAACGGCGTCAAGAAGAGGATCATTGTCGGGATCTTCAAGCTCAAATTCTTGAGAGGTTTTACCTGTCAAGATAAAAACTTACTGATCAACAAACGAGTGCAGGAAAGAGAGTCCAAAGGATGTGAAGTGGTTCAGATACTTACTGACAAAGCGACGATTTTGCGACCTTAGACGCTTAAGGATCGCCTCCTCACGAGCAGATTGTGCAGTTATATGCTCGCTTAGCGAAGTCTCGGCATCGTGAAGTCGCTTCCTAAGATCTTCGACACCAGCAGCATCGGTCTTGGCTTTGTCAGCCTCCCGCCTAGCTTGAACGGCATCTGACTCGGCCTTCTTATGAGCCTCTTCACTTTGCTCTAATTTTTGAGCAAGTGTATTGGCACGCTCGTTGACCTCCGCCAGTTTTTCTGCCAAGAAAGTTGAAATCAGTTAAAAAACATCGACAACAAAGGAGTAAGAAAGCGGGAGCAAAAAGAAGCAGCCGTGACATTACCTTCGGCTTTATCGCATAATCACGGTACCCAATGAATTGGGCACCGATACGAAAAGCTCCTTCATCATAGGCTGTTAAAGAAAGATAGATAAAGAAAATGTCGGTATGGGAAAAATATGATGGCACACATGAAGCAAACGGAGGCAATATAGACAAGTGACAAGCAAATTAAGAACTTACATCATCCAAGAGAGGGTTAGAGGAGCTACTCAATTGGAGAGTAGGCTCCGGGATTGTTTCAATCCTTGCCCTTTTTGGTGAAGGGACAAGGGGGCTTGAAGGAGGAGTAGCAGCGCCGACATTTTGTTGAGGAGGCGAGGTTTCCTCTCCTTCAACTGGCGTCTCCGAGGAGACTAAAGTATGTGACGTACTCGTTCGAGCAGCCACATCAGAAGCTGGTACTTCTTCCTCATCATCACTACGATTAAATGTTGGCAACATAAAAAGCAAGATAGACAAAAATCTTCAAGTGCAATAAAAAAGAGAGGGGACTTACGAATTGATGAGGGTCTCAAGATATGGATCATAAGCTGCCTTCTGGCGTGAAGGAACAGCTTCTTCGGGTTTGGAGGTGTCGGAATCCTCGACATCATTCCTTTTCCTTTTGTTCTTTGGAGAAACATCAGGAGGAGGAGACTGTGCCGATGCAGTGGCTTCAGAGGCAGCCTCCTTTTCATAAGATCCCGCAGATTTTCGAGAATCTGCGGGTTCATTCACAAAAGAGGGGGCATCTTGGTTGTCGTCAGAGATAACGGCCCTTTCCTCGACCTCCCCACCTTCAGGAAGGGGAGGAAGCGAGACAAGATTTGGATGGTTCTATATAAAAACAAGGGAAGATGTCAATAAAGGAGTTACAAAAAGATAGCAAGGCAATAGCAAATCAAACGGCAAAGTATACCTTGGGAAGCGCATTGGTGGCGCTGTATGGTTTTACATGACAAGAGGAAGGGACATAATCTTTTTTGCTGAGAGAGGAGATTTTTCGGACAAGCTTTTCCAAGTCCTTGACCTCCAAATTTGTCGACAACCGATCTGTGTCCTCGTCGCCAGCATAATTCCAGAGAGGGTTTTTGCGAGCCTGAAGAGGCTGCACTCTGGCTCTAAGGAAATACGCTGTAATTTGGATACCTGACAACTCTTTGCTGCGAGTATTTTGCAATTCATGGATGCGAGTCATCAAGGCCTCTGTCGAAGTTTTTTCTTCTTCGGTAGCCTCTGCATCCCAAGAACGGCGGCGAAGGATTTTCTCGGCACCATCGAAAGGAGGGATGTTGTCTTCAAGACATCCATGATTCTCCTCCTCGAATGTACAACCACTTCTTGCGCCACCCTTGAACTGAGTCGGGAAGTTTGACGTCGAAGTAATTGACTCGTGGGGCGAACAAATAACAATGCCGCCTATATTATAGGCGACATTGGGAGAGCCATTACGGCGACAAAAGAAAATTCGCTTCCATAATGCCCGAGCTAGGGCTGGACACCAAGGAAGGCCTCACAGAGGGTGATGAAAATGGAGATATGGAGGATTGAGTTGGGCGTAAGGTGGTGAAGTTGAAGACCGTAAACAAAAAGCAATCCACGGAGAAAAGGATGAATGGGGGCGGAAAGACCGCGGATGAGATGATCGACGAAACTTACCCGATACCCCATTGGAGGGGTTGGGTAGCTTTCTTCACTAGGGAAGCACACCGCCTTGGGTTTCTTGCTGATCCCCAGCTTCTTCAAGAGATTGATGTCCTGGTTGGTAATCTTGGACCTTTCCCATTCCGCGGTCCCCAGATCTACGGCAGCTATTGATGATTTAGGCCTGCTGTGCTTGATCAACCGACGCGGTGGCATCAACAATGGCGCAGGAGTACAACTTGCAGAAGATGAGCTTAAGGAGTTGTGGGGCACAGGAGAAGATTTTGCAGAGGAGAGTAGGAGAACGGCGTGAGCAGAAGTGCTCGAGGAATAAGAAGGAGATCTTATATAGAGGTGCGGCGAAGCGTTGGACCGTTGGATGGAAAAGAGGTGCGGTAGATGATAACCACGTAGACACAAGGGTAAAAAAGTATTTTAACACTGGAGAAGTTACGGAACGTGCGCCAGAAAAAGTGGAGAACGTGTGTCCCCCACTTGCACGACGTGTCAATCAGATGAGGAATTTGGACCCACAGGGCAGTGAGCGGAGCGGTTTTTGTATGCTTCCAATGTAGAAATCGTGGCTACCATCAGCAATAACGTCATAGTGGTAAAAGGAAAATTCGACTAAGAAGCCGGACGAGAATATCGACAACATAAGATTATTTCGAGAGCCTTTGATCAAATACAAGTTTTTGCCCAAACGCTCGGGGGCTACTTTGGAAAAATAGAAAACTTCGAGTATGACAAGATAGAAATGGCGAGAGCCTATGACCAAATGCAAGCATTTGTTCATAGCCTCGGGGGCTACTCCCATCGGGAGCGCTGGTCGCGCACCCGATAGATAAAATATCGAGAAGGATTACAAATATAGCAGCAGATGATATAAATCTGTGGAGCCTACACCCAAGCACAAGTTCTTGGCTGTAGCCTCGGGGGCTACTCCCATCGGGAACGCTGTTTGCGTGCCCGATGAATTTTGATTAAAATAAAGAAACAGAAGTAAGCATATTCCAAGTTACACAGATAACTCTACATATACTCCCATCGGGAAGACAAAATAAGTCATCAAATATGACTCGATAAAATGTGCTATTCCAACAGCCGAAAAGCACTCGACAATATATTCTCAGAGCGCTAAAAGTCGCGAATAAATCTCTCGAATGCCGCAAAACTTTGCGAAGGTAAGACCCCGGATCCGTTCGAGCGGCGTGGCACCGTCTCTCGACGGCGGATTGCTACTTTTTTCCGTATCAACGGATACGAAGAAAAATCCTAACGGACGCGTTAGGTACCCGATAAAATATGACCGGGACTCGACAGAATGGTAAGACCTTAAGCGGCACTCGTCAAAGTTTACACCAGTATCCCGAGATCATGTCCAGGGACGTGATCTCGGAAGTAGGTTTTTGCGGGTTGCCACTAGAGCAGCTAACTAGTACCCGATCCGTCGGATGAACTAGCCCCAACTACCGATATCCCCGTACAAAATAATATTTGCATATCGAAAGATTGTGTAATGAGTAAAATTGGAGATTTTCCCGATTCTTCGATTCAAGAAAAATCTCGGGGCTATCGACATAGGCATCCCCAATGGGCCTCGCCAAAGATGGTACCGGGGTTTACTAAAGGCCCAGGACTCGAAGAATAAGAAGACTCGGAAGCCTATTTAGTGTTAAGGAAAGATAGTTTGTATTAGGAAAGATAGAGATTTGTAATCTTACGGGTTGGGTACGAAACCCTCCCGAACTCTGTAACTTGTGTATTACGAAACCCTCGGCTCCATGATACGTCTCCAACGTATCGATAATTTCTTATGTTCCATGCTACATTATTGATGATATCTACATGTTTTACACACATTATATGTCGTATTTACGCATTTTCTGGAACTAACCTATTAACAAGATGCCGAAGAGCCAGTTGCTGTTTTCTGCTGTTTTTGGTTTCAGAAATCCTAGTAAGGAAATATTCTCGGAATTGGACGAAATCAACGCCCAGGTTCCTATTTTGCCCGGAAGCATCCAGAACACCCGAGAGTCGCCAGAGGGAGGCCACGTGGGGCCCACACATGGTGGCGGCGCGGCCCAGGCCCTGGCCGCGCCGCCCTAGTGTCTGGCCCCACCAGACCCCCTCTGACCTTGTCCTTTCGCCTACTTAAAGCCTCCGTCGCGAAACCCCCAGTACCGAGAGCCACGATACGGAAAACCTTCCAGACGCCGCCGCCGCGAATCCCATCTCGGGGATTCAGGAGATCGCCTCCGGCACCTCGCCGGGAGAGGGGAATCATCTCCGTGAGGACTCTTCATCGCCATGATCGCCTCCGGAGTGATGAGTGAGTAGTTCACCCCTGGACTATGGGTCCATAGCAGTAGCTAGATGGTCGTCTTCTCCTTATGTGCTTCATTGTTGGATCTTGTGAGCTGCCTAACATGATCAAGATCATCTATCTGTAATACTATATGTTGTGTTTGTCGGGATCCGATGGATAGAGAATACTATGTTATGGTGATTATCAATCTATTACTTATGTGTTGTTTATGATCTTGCATGCTCTCCGTTACTAGTAGAGGCTCTAGCCAAGTTTTTACTCTTAACTCCAAGAGGGAGTATTTATGCTCGATAGTGGGTTCATGCCTTCATTGATACCGGGACAGGTGACGAAAAGTTCTAAGGTTGTGATGTGTTGTTGCCACTAGGGATAAAACATTGATTCTATGTCTAAGGATGTAGTTGTCGATTACATTACGCACCATACTTAATGCAATTGTCTGTTGCTTTGCAACTTAATACCGGATGGGGTTCGGATGATAACTCGAAGGTGGACTTTTTAGGCATAGATGCGGTTGGATGGCGGTCTATGTACTTTGTCGTAATGCCCAATTAAATCTCACTATATTTATCATATCATGTATATGCATTGTTATGCCCTTTTCTATTTGTCAATTGCCCGACTGTAATTTGTTCACCCAACATGCTTTTTATCTTATGGGAGAGACACCTCTAGTGAACTGTGGACCCCGGTCCTATTCTTTACATCGCATACAATCTACTGCAATACTTGTTTTACTATTTTCTTCGCAAACAATCATCTTCCACACAATACGGTTAATCCTTTGTTACAGCAAGCCGGTGAGATTGACAACCTCACTGTTTCGTTGGGGTAAAGTACTTTGGTTGTGTTGTGCAGGTTCCACGTTGGCGCCGGAATCTCTGGTGTTGCGCCGCACTACATTTCGCCACCATCAACCTTCAACGTGCTTCTTGGCTCCTACTGGTTCGATTATACCTTGGTTTCATACTGAGGGAAACTTGCTTCTATACGCATCATACATTCCTCTTGGGGTTCCCAACGGACGTGTATATCTACGCGCATCAAGCATAAATTTCTGGCGCCGTTGCCGGGGAGATCAAGACACGCTGCAAGGGGAGTCTCCACTTCTCAATCTCTTTACTTTGTTTTTGTCTTGCTTTATTTTATTTACTACTTTGTTTGCTGCACCTAAACAAAACACACAAAAATTAGTTGCTAGTTTTACTTTCACTACAAGAAAAGTTGCCATGGCCGACTGATACGTCTCCAACGTATCGATAATTTCTTATGTTCCATGCTACTTTATTGATGATACCTACATGTTTTATGCACATTATATGTCATATTTATGCATTTTCTGGAACTAACCTATTAACAAGATGCCGAAGAGCCAGCTTGCTGTTTTCTCGCTGTTTTTGGTTTCGAAATCCTAGTAAGGAAATATTCTCGGAATTGGACGAAACTTTCGCCCGTGGTCCTATTTTTGCACGAAGCTTCCGGAAGACCGAAGAGTCAACGAAGTGGGGCCACGAGGCGGCCAGGAGATAGGGCGGCGCGGCCCAGGCCCTGGCCGCGCCGACCTACCCCCTGGGCCCCTCGTGTGGCCCCCGCGTTGACCCTCCGCCTACTTAAAGCCTCCGTCGCGAAACCCCCAGTACCGAGAGCCACGATACGGAAAACCTTCCAGAGACGCCGCCGCCGCGAATCCCATCTCGGGGGATTCAGGAGATCGCCTCCGGCACCCTGCCGGAGAGGGGATTCATCTCCCGGAGGACTCTTCATCGCCATGATCGCCTCCGGAGTGATGAGTGAGTAGTTCACCCCTGGACCATGGGTCCATAGCAGTAGCTAGATGGTCGTCTTCTCCTTGTTGTGCTTCATTGTTGGATCTTGTGAGCTGCCTAACATGATCAAGATCATCTATCCGTAATACTATATGTTGTGTTTGTCGGGATCCGATTGAAGAGAATTAAAAAACCCATGGAACTTTATATGCATGCTAATGGGAATGTTATTACTATGGATGCTTTGAACACCATTGTTGCTAATGCTATGGAAAATTCTAAGCTTGGGGAAGCTGGCTCTAATGGGCAGGATCTTTTTAGTACCCCAAGCATTGAGGAGAAAATTTTCTTTTATGATTACAATATGCCTCCTATATATGATGATAGCTGATACGTCTCCAACGTATCCATAATTTCTGTTGTTCCATGCTTGTTTTATGACAATACTTACATGTTTTGCTTGCACTTTATGATGATTTCATGCATTTTCCGGAACTAACCTATTAACAAGATACCACGGTGCGGTTCTCGTTTTCGCTGTTTTTAGTTCCGGAAAAGCTGTTCGGGCAATATTCTCGGAATTCGACGAAACGAAGACCAAACCTCCTATTTTTCCCGGAGGCGTCCAGAACACCGAAGAAGAGTCGGAGAGGGCCAGAGGGCCACCACACCATAGGGCGGCGCGGCCTGGCCTGGGCCCGCGCCGGCCTGTGGTGTGGCGCCCCCAGTGCCCCCTGCGCCGCCTCTTCGCCTATAAAATCCCTTTCGACCTAAAAACACCGTAACTCTTGACGAAACTCCGAGAAAGACTCCGGGGCGCCGCCACCATCGCGAAACTCCAATTCGGGGGACAAAGTCTCTGTCCCGGCACCCTGCCGGGACGGGAAGTGCCCCGGAAGCCATCTCCATCAACGCCATCGCCTCCATCATGCTCAGTGAGTAGTTCCCCCATGGACTACGGGTTCTAGCTGTAGCTAGTTGGTATTCTCTCCCCCATGTACTTCAATACAATGATCTCATGAGCTGCCTTACATGATTGAGATTCATCTGATGTAATCGGTGTTGTGTTTGTCGGGATCCGATGGATTGTTACGTTATGATTGTCTATCTACAAAGTTTATGAAGTTATTGTTGCTGCAATCTTGTTATGCTTAATGCTTGTCACTAGGGCCCGAGTGCCATGATCTTAGATTTGAGCTCTATACTTATTGCTTAGATTGTATCTACAAGTTGTATGCACATGTCACTGTCCGGAACCAAAGGCCCCGAAGTGACGAAATCGGGACAACCGGAGGGGATGGCGGTGATGTGAGGATCACATGTTTTCACGGAGTGTTAATGCTTTGCTCCGGTACTCTATTAAAGGAGTACCTTAATATCCGATAGTTTTCCTTGAGGCCCGGCTGCCACCGGCTGGTAGGACAAAAGATGTTGTGCAAGTTTCTCATTGCGAGCACGTACGACTATTATTGGAAAACATGCCTACATGATTAATGATCTTGATATTCTGTCTTAATGCTATTTCAATCCTATCAATTGCCCGACTGTAATTTGTTCACCCAACACTTGTTATTGGAGAGTTACCACTAGTGTAGATAGCTGGGAACCCCGGTCCATCTTTCATCATCATATACTCGTTCTACATGTCAACTGTTTTCTGGTGCCATTGCTCTCATATTACTACTACTGCTGTTGTGTTACTGTTACTATTGCTCTCATATTACTGCTACTTTCACATCACCCCTGTTACTAGTGCTTTTCCAGGTGCAGCTGAATTGACAACTCAGTTGTTAAGGCTTATACGTATTCTTTACCTCCCCTTGTGTCGAATCAATAAATTTGGGTTTTACTTCCCTCGAAGACTGTTGCGATCCCCTATACTTGTGGGTCATCAAGACTATTTTCTGGCGCCGTTGCCGGGGAGGCATAGCTCTACTCATAAGTTCACCTGGGGAGTACACTCTACCTCTCTTTCTATTTTACTTTATTTTGTTTTGCTTAGTTTACTTTTGTCTAGTTTATTTGTGCTTAGTTTATTTCTGTCTAGTATTAGTTTGCTTAGTTTACTTTTTCTTGGTTTATTTTTGTCTTGTCTTATTTGTCTCATATACCCAAAAATCCATAAAAATTTGAAAAACCAAAAAATTAAAAACTGATGTTATGGGAGAACCAACAACCTACTTGGAGCTTATAGAATGTTATAATTGTTATAGAGAATCAAGAACTGGTAAAATAATGAGTGCTATGATAGAACAATTAAATACAATTGCTAAAATCTTGCTTGAACGCCATGATATAAACTGTTGCTCTCAACAGGATACTAAACATCTTAAATTTCAATGTGGCTTTAGTGAGGAATTTTTTATTAAGGGCTATAATCGGAATTGCTATATTCATTATGGGTTCGAAGAGGTAGAACAATTTGTCTTATTTGTGGGAGCCTCCGAGATAGAATACTTCATGGTTGAGAATTATGAAACTTGTGTTGTTTGTAAGGGCCTTAAAGATTATGTCTCTATTATCCTTAATTCTTGCATAGAATGCTACAGTAGGAATCCTTATATCCTCGATTATAAAGAGAGACACATTAATGCACAAGAATGCACTCACAATTTGCAGGAACCTGTGGAAGTAGAAATTGATGAACCTGAAAGCTCATTGGATGAAAAAGAGGAGGAAATTGATGAACCTGAAAACTCATTGGATGAAAAAGAAGAGGAGAGCGACGAACAAAAGGAGGAAGAATGGATTAGCTACCCATGTCAACCTTCTAATGAGAGTAACTCTTCATCTCTTACACTATTTGATTGTCCTCCATGCTTACCGGAAGAGGTTGAATGTTATGTTCCTGTGGATTCTCTTAAAATAGTACCTATGAGTAATACTTGTGAGAATGATTATGCTACTGTTATTTATGATAATCCATGCTACTTTGATAAATCTTATGATAATTCTTTGTTTGTGCCTGATGTCGAAATGCATGGTACTAAAGAATTTTGCGTAGCAAATGTTTATGATAAAGCTCTAGATGATGGTCCTATGTTACTTGACAATATTAATTGTACTACTAATGAAAATGGGATTGGAGAGTTCTCGACTTATTCTATGAGTCCCATATCTATTGAGATTGATCAACTACCTTGTTATATTATTAATAAAAGTAAGCTTGAAAGTTTTAATTCCACTATTCTTGAACTTGATAAAAATTATGTGTTTGGAAATCATGAAAAGTATGCTGCATGTGATAGTTATATTGTTGAGTTTGTTCATGAAGCTACTGAAAATTATTATGAGAGAGGAAAATATGGTTGTAGAAATTTTCATGGTACTAATACACCTCTCTATATGCTGAAATTTTTGAAGTTATTCTTGTTTTATCTTCTTATGCTTGTCACTTTGTTCTTCATGAATTTATTTGTGTACAAGATTCCTTTGCATAGGAAGCATGTTAGACTTAAATGTGTTTTGGATTTGCCTCTTGATGCTCTCTTTTGCTTCAAATACCATTTCTTGCGAGTGCATCATCGAAACTGCTGAGCCCATCTTAATGGCTGTAAAGAAAGAACTTCTTGGGAGATAATCCATGTGTTATTTTGCTACAGTACTTTGTTTTATATTTGTGTCTTGGAAGTTGTTTACTACTGTAGCAACCTCTCCTTATCTTAGTTTTGTGTTTTGTTGTGCCAAGTGAAGCCTCTAATCGAAGGTTGATACTAGATTTGGATTTCTGCGCAGAAACAGATTTCTATCTGTCACGAATCTGGGCTGTTCTCTCTGTAGGTAACTCAGAAAAATATGCCAATTTACGTGCGTGTTCCTCAGATATGGACGCAACTTTCGTTAGTTTTGAGTTTTCTGATTTGAGCAACTGAAGTATTTTATTAAAATTCGTCTTTACTGGCTGTTCTGTTTTGGCAGATTCTGTCTCTGTTTTTTGCATTGTCTCTTGTGGACTTTAAGCGAGGTTTTCTAGACGTAGAGGGCTGTAGCTAATGTTTTATTGAGTTCTTGCAATGTGCCACTACAGGACCAAGGTGGATTCAAATTTTTTGAGTACTAACCCCTCTAATGAAGTTTATGGGAAGTTTGGTGTGAAGGAAGTTTTCAAGGGTCAAGAGAGGAGGATGATATATGATCAAGAAGAGTGAAAAGTCAAAGCTTGGGGATGCCCCCGTGGTTCATCCCTGCATATTTCAAGAAGACTCAAGCGTCTAAGCTTGGGGATGCCCAAGGCATCCCCTTCTTCATCAACTTATCAGGTTTCCTCCCCTGAAACTATATTTTTATTCGGTCACATCTTATGTGCTTTACTTGGAGCGTCTGTATGTTTTATTTTTGTTTATGTTTGAATAAATTCGGATCCTAGCATTCCTTGTTTGGGAGAGAGACACGCTCCGCTTTTTCATATGAACACATGTGTTCTTCGTTTTACTTTTAATGTTCAATGATAAAAGTTGGAAGCTATTGCACTCATTTATATTTGGTTGGAAAAAGAAAATGCCTCATATGTCTTGGATAATTTGACACTTGGCAATTGTTTTGAGCTCTCAAATAGATCATTATTAAGTTTTTTTCATGTAGTCTAAGCCTATTAGTGGAGAACTACTGTAGAGCTTGTTGAAATTGGTTTGCATAATTGGTCTCTCTTAAGGTCTAGATATTTTCTAGTAAAAGTGTTTGAGCAACAAGGAAGACAGTGTAGAGTATTATAATGCTTGCAATATGTTCTTATGTAAGTTTTGCTGTACCCGTTCATACTTGTGTTTGCTTCAAACAACCTTGCTAGCCTAAGCCTTGTATCGAGAGGGAATACTTCTCATGCATCCAAAATCCTTGAGCCAACCACTATGCCATTTGTGTCCACCATACCTACCTACTATGTGGTATTTCACTGCCATTCCAAAGTAAATTGC